>NC_058080.1:261403228-261703228 GCF_014858855.1 Bufo gargarizans
GCCGACAGTGGATCCAGCACGTTCACATTATCTCCCACCCAGTCTTCTGCAGAAAGCGCACAGATGGCGCCTGAAAACCAACCCCATCAGTCTGTCACATCACCCCCATGCATACCAGGGAAACTGTCTCAGCCTCAAGTTATGCAGCAGTCTCTTATGCTGTTTGAAGACTCCGCTGGCAGGGTTTCCCAAGGGCATCCACCTAGCCCTTCCCCAGCGGTGAAAGACATAGAATGCACTGACGCACAACCACTTATGTTTCCTGATGATGAGGACATGGGAATACCACCTCAGCATGTCTCTGATGATGACGAAACACAGGTGCCAACTGCTGCGTCTTTCTGCAGTGTGCAGACTGAACAGGAGGTCAGGGATCAAGACTGGGTGGAAGACGATGCAGGGGACGATGAGGTCCTAGACCCCACATGGAATGAAGGTCGTGCCACTGACTTTCACAGTTCGGAGGAAGAGGCAGTGGTGAGACCGAGCCAACAGCGTAGCAAAAGAGGGAGCAGTGGGCAAAAGCAGAACACCCGCCGCCAAGAGACTCCGCCTGCTACTGACCGCCGCCATCTGGGACCGAGCACCCCAAAGGCAGCTTCAAGGAGTTCCCTGGCATGGCACTTCTTCAAACAATGTGCTGACGACAAGACCCGAGTGGTTTGCACGCTGTGCCATCAGAGCCTGAAGCGAGGCATTAACGTTCTGAACCTGAGCACAACCTGCATGACCAGGCACCTGCATGCAAAGCATGAACTGCAGTGGAGTAAACACCTTAAAACCAAGGAAGTCACTCAGGCTCCCCCTGCTACCTCTTCTGCTGCTGCCGCCTCGGCCTATTCTGCTGCTGCCGCCTCGGCCTCTTCCTCCGCCTCTGGAGGAACGTTGGCACCTGCCGCCCAGCAAACAGGGGATGTACCACCAACACCACCACCACCACCTCCGTCACCAAGCGTCTCAACCATGTCACACGCCAGCGTTCAGCTCTCCATCTCACAAACATTTGATAGAAAGCGTAAATTCCCACCTAGCCACCCTCGATCCCTGGCCCTGAATGCCAGCATTTCTAAACTACTGGCCTATGAAATGCTGTCATTTAGGCTGGTGGACACAGACAGCTTCAAACAGCTCATGTCGCTTGCTGTCCCACAGTATGTTGTTCCCAGCCGGCACTACTTCTCCAAGAGAGCCGTGCCTTCCCTGCACAACCAAGTATCCGATAAAATCAAGTGTGCACTGCGCAACGCCATCTGTGGCAAGGTCCACCTAACCACAGATACGTGGACCAGTAAGCACGGCCAGGGACGCTATATCTCCCTAACTGCACACTGGGTAAATGTAGTGGCAGCTGGGCCCCAGGCGGGGAGCTGTTTGGCGCACGTCCTTCCGCCGCCAAGGATCGCAGGGCAACATTCTTTGCCTCCTGTTGCCACCTCCTCCTTCTCGGCTTCCTCCTCCTCTTCTTCCACCTGCTCATCCAGTCAGCCACACACCTTCACCACCAACTTCAGCACAGCCCGGGGTAAACGTCAGCAGGCCATTCTGAAACTCATATGTTTGGGGGACAGGCCCCACACCGCACAGGAGTTGTGGCGGGGTATAGAACAACAGACCGACGAGTGGTTGCTGCCGGTGAGCCTCAAGCCCGGCCTGGTGGTGTGTGATAATGGGCGAAATCTCGTTGCAGCTCTGGGACTAGCCAATTTGACGCACATCCCTTGCTTGGCGCATGTGCTGAATTTGGTGGTGCAGAAGTTCATTCACAACTACCCCGACATGTCAGAGCTGCTGCATAAAGTGCAGGCCGTCTGTTCGCGCTTCCGGCGTTCACATCCTGCTGCTGCTCGCCTGTCTGCGCTACAGCGTAACTTCGGCCTTCCCGCTCACCGCCTCATATGCGACGTGCCCACCAGGTGGAACTCCACCTTGCACATGCTGGACAGACTGTGCGAGCAGCAGCAGGCCATAGTGGAGTTTCAGCTGCAGCACGCACGGGTCAGTCGCACTACAGAACAGCACCACTTCACCACCAATGACTGGGCCTCCATGCGAGACCTGTGTGCCCTGTTGCGCTGTTTCGAGTACTCCACCAACATGGCCAGTGGCGATGACACCGTTATCAGCGTTACAATACCACTTCTATGTCTCCTTGAGAAAACACTTAGGGCGATGATGGAAGAGGAGGTGGCCCAGGAGGAGGAGGAGGAGGAGGAGGAAGAGGGGTCATTTTTAGCACTTTCAGGCCAGTCTCTTCGAAGTGACTCAGAGGGAGGTTTTTGGCAACAGCAGAGGCCAGGTACAAATGTGGCCAGCCAGGGCCCACTACTGGAGGACGAGGAGGACGAGGACGAGGATGAGGAGGAGGTGGAGGAGGATGAGGATGAAGCATGGTCACAGCGGGGTGGCACCCAACGCAGCTCGGGTCCATCACTGGTGCGTGGCTGGGGGGAAAGGCAGGACGATGACGATACGCCTCCCACAGAGGACAGCTTGTCCTTATCCCTGGGCAGCCTGGCACACATGAGCGACTACATGCTGCAGTGCCTGCGCAACGACAGCAGAGTTGCCCACATTTTAACCTGTGCGGACTACTGGGTTGCCACCCTGCTGGATCCACGCTACAAAGACAATGTGCCCACCTTACTTCCTGCACTGGAGCGTGATAGGAAGATGCGCGAGTACAAGCGCACGTTGGTAGACGCGCTACTGAGAGCATTCCCAAATGTCACAGGGGAACAAGTGCCCAAGGCCAAGGCAGAGGAGGAGCAAGAGGTCGCCAAGGCAGCTGTGTCACGGCCAGCTCCTCTGAGGGCAGGGTTAGCATGGCAGAGATGTGGAAAACTTTTGTCAACACGCCACAGCTAACTGCACCACCACCTGATACGCAACGTGTTAGCAGGAGGCAACATTTCACTAACATGGTGGAACAGTACGTGTGCACACCCCTCCACGTACTGACTGATGGTTCGGCCCCATTCAACTTCTGGGTCTCTAAATTGTCCACGTGGCCAGAGCTAGCCTTTTATGCCTTGGAGGTGCTGGCCTGCCCGGCAGCCAGCGTTTTGTCTGAACGTGTATTCAGCACGGCAGGGGGCGTCATTACAGACAAACGCAGCCGCCTGTCTACAGCCAATGTGGACAAGCTGACGTTCATAAAAATGAACCAGGCATGGATCCCACAGGACCTGTCCGTCCCTTGTCCAGATTAGACATTAACTACCTCCCCATAACCATATATTATTGGACTCCAGGGCACTTCCTCATTCAATCCTATTTTTATTTTCATTTTACCATTATATTGCGATGCTACCCAAAGTTGAATGAACCTCTCCTCTGCCTGTGTGCTAGGCCTAAATATATGCCAATGGACTGTTGCAGTGGTGGCTGACATGAAGCCTGATTCTCTGCTATGACATGCAGACTAATTCTCTGCTGACATGAAGCCAGATTGTCTGTTACGGGACCTCTCTCCTCTGCCTGGGTGCTGGGCCTAAATTTATGACAATGGACTGTTGCAGTGGTGGCTGACGTGAAGCCTCATTCTCTGCTATGACATGCAGACTGATTCTCTGCTGACATGAAGCCAGATTGTCTGTTACGGGACCTCCCTCCTCTGCCTGGGTGCTGGGCCTAAATATATGCCAATGGACTGTTGCAGTGGTGGGTGACGTGAAGCCTGATTCTCTGCTATGACATGCAGACTAATTCTCTGCTGACATGAAGACAGATTCTCTGTTACGGGACCTCTCTCCTCTGCCTGTGTGTGTGCTGGGCCTAAATATATGCCAATGGACTGTTGCAGTGGTGGCTGACGTGAAGCCTCATTCTCTGCTATGACATGCAGACTAATTCTCTGCTGACATGAAGACAGATTCTCTGTTACGGGACCTCCCTCCTCTGCCTGGGTGCTGGGCCTAAATATATGCCAATGGACTGTTGCAGTGGTGGGTGACGTGAAGCCTGATTCTCTGCTATGACATGCAGACTAATTCTCTGCTGACATGAAGACAGATTCTCTGTTACGGGACCTCTCTCCTCTGCCTGTGTGTGTGCTGGGCCTAAATATATGCCAATGGACTGTTGCAGTGGTGGCTGACGTGAAGCCTCATTCTCTGCTATGACATGCAGACTAATTCTCTGCTGACATGAAGACAGATTCTCTGTTACGGGACCTCCCTCCTCTGCCTGGGTGCTGGGCCTAAATATATGCCAATGGACTGTTGCAGTGGTGGCTGACGTGAAGCCTCATTCTCTGCTATGACATGCAGACTGATTCTCTGCTGACATGAAGCCAGATTGTCTGTTACGGGACCTCTCTCCTCTGCCTGTGTGCTAGGCCTAAATATATGCCAATGGACTGTTGCAGTGGTGGCTGACGTGAAGCCTCATTCTCTGCTATGACATGCAGACTAATTCTCTGCTGACATGAAGCCAGATTGTCTGTTACGGGACCTCTCTCCTCTGCCTGGGTGCTGGGCCTAAATTTATGACAATGGACTGTTGCAGTGGTGGCTGACGTGAAGCCTGATTCTCTGCTATGACATGCAGACTGATTCTCTGCTGACATGAAGCCAGATCCTCTGTTACGGGACCTCTCTCCTCTGCCTGTGTGTGTGCTGGGCCTAAATATATGCCAATGGACTGTTGCAGTGGTGGCTGACGTGAAGCCTCATTCTCTGCTATGACATGCAGACTGATTCTCTGCTGACATGAAGCCAGATTCTCTGTTACGGGACCTCTCTCCTCTGCCTGTGTGTGTGCTGGGCCTAAATATATGCCAATGGACTGTTGCAGTGGTGGCTGACGTGAAGCCTCATTCTCTGCTATGACATGCAGACTAATTCTCTGCTGACATGAAGACAGATTCTCTGTTACGGGACCTCCCTCCTCTGCCTGGGTGCTGGGCCTAAATATATGCCAATGGACTGTTGCAGTGGTGGCTGACGTGAAGCCTCATTCTCTGCTATGACATGCAGACTAATTCTCTGCTGACATGAAGACAGATTCTCTGTTACGGGACCTCTCTCCTCTGCCTGGGTGCCGGGGCCTAAATATCTGAGAATGGACTGTTCCAGTGGTGGGTGACGGGAAGCCAGATTCTCTGCTATGGAACCTCTCTCCAATTGATTTTGGTTAATTTTTATTTATTTAATTTTTAATTTAATTCATTTCCCTATCCACATTTGTTTGCAGGGGATTTACCTACATGTTGCTGCCTTTTGCAGCCCTCTAGCTCTTTCCTGGGCTGTTTTACAGCCTTTTTAGTGCCGAAAAGTTCGGGTCCCCATTGACTTCAATGGGGTTCGGGTTCGGGACGAAGTTCGGATCGGGTTCGGATCCCGAACCCGAACATTTCCGGGATGTTTGGCCGAACTTCTCGAACCCGAACATCCAGGTGTTCGCTCAACTCTATAGGTAATCTATTTGTCATCGGGCTGAAAACCATGCAAAATCTTTGGTCAATATTGTCGGCATCATCCAACAATTTACAAATGCATATTGTGTTTTAGAGGTGTTTTATAGGATCAGGCATATTTTGACCAATAAAGAGGGAACTGAGTTAATAGCAGAGTAGTATTCACCATATGCATCCACTTTCCATTCCAATGCTTTGTTTTCTTGGATACAGCAGGTGGATACAGAGGTGTCACATTGCATATGACCACTATAGTGAATCAATGTAAGGATTGGGGTATTTAAAACATGAGCTCTGCAACTTTTACTATTTTATAAAATATTCCCCTTAAACAAATTTTGTCTGATGCTGGAAAACTACAATTATAAGGGATAATCGCTAAAATCCGCAAAAAAATAAATTTAGAATATTGGTTACTTCTCATCTATAGATTTTCAAAGAATTGTGTTGTTCTGCAAAACAAAGAATGCACATGCTAAGTTTTAGTATTCTTTACACTAATTATAGAAAATTTGCTAAGTTTGGATTTGTAAAGATTAATTTTATAAATAAGCAGGCCAATTGGCAAACCAGAGAGGAGGAAATCTAGAAATATATAATCTGTCTTGGGTATAAGCACTTCCATTTATTAGCAGTTGCACTCTTTGGCACTATTAGCCTCTTAGTGACCAGCCTGTTTTTTTTTTTTGTTTGTTTGTTTGTTTTCTTCTTCATCTTTACATTCCAGGAGCTATAATTTTTATTTTTTTTCATTGTAGCCATATGAAGGCTTATGTTTTCCGAGACAAGTTGTAAATGTTAATGGTATAGTTTTGAGTGAACATAACATACTGATGAACTTTTATTAAAGTTATTAATGCCACTTGGTTGTTGTGTTTTAAATTTTGTAGCTTTCATTTTCTGGCATAAATTACATTATAAATTCTCTTGGTCATTTTCTGGCATAAATTACATTATAAATTCTCTTGGTATTTGCATTGCCACATTCCAAGACTCTTAACTTTTTTTTTTTTTATTCTACTAAGCTGTGTGAGGTGCTTGATTTTTGTGGGTTGACATAGATTTCATTGATGATTTTTGGATACACTTTTTGATCCCTTTCATGGTGCCAAATAAAAAAAAAATCATCAATTCTGACAATTTTTTTTCATTGAACAGCTTTTTTTAAATAAAATGTGTATTTTTTTAACTTTAAAAAATAAATAATAATCTTTTTATTTGATAAAATGTTATTAAACTTTATTTTTACTTTCTTTTGATCTCTTCTATCATATACTGCACTGCTTATATGGTACAGTGCATTATACTGTCAGTGCTATACTGACAGTCACCAGCCTGCTGTGCTAGGGAGGTGCAGCTTGATAGGATAGGGTACACTGCAGATGGGCATGGTCATTTTTGTGGCCATATTTTAATAAGCTTCTCAATAGTACTGCAAACAAATATCATTAAAATGCATATTAAATACTGTCTGAATAAATAACCACCCAAAACATTAGAAAAATGCTGGACATTTATGGCAGATTTTTACAAGGCACAAAATAGCACAAAACACTATGTATTAAATGAAAAGCTTATGCCATGCAATTCTTGTTATGTGACTGTAGCTGATACTTTTGGAATAACTAGGGAATATTTTCCAGGGATTTTGGGTCCAAACAAACTCTTTATTCTACCTTCAATAATAGCAGTAGGAAATTATACTTCTCTGCTGAGTTATTGTCATATTCTGATTATTTAGATTATAGGAGTAAAATATATAGTTTCACATTATTCAAGTAGAGGTTCACCTTAGGCTTATTTTCAATGAACTCATACTTTATCATAGTATTTTAGATTATGTTACATTAGCAGTAAAATGTTAAATCTGCCTGACAGTCATGGACAAATTGAGACATATATGGTATATATCAAGAGTGTAAAATAATGTACAGTGAAAGAAAGAGGTCCTAAGATAAATATATGTATATATATATATATATATATATATATATATATATAGTCCTCACATATATGTATAACTTGTTCATAAGCGTATAGGGGTTTTACTACAAAATGTGTTCATTTGTTTTTTATAGTTAATTCATGTCCATAATTCTGAAAAAAAAATTGTATTCAGATATTTAAAAGGAAATGTTTATATCACCAGCTTTTCAAAAAAATGATGCCAGTATAGTGCCACCTGCTGCTTCTTTTGAACAGCCTGTGTTCCCCTCAATAACGCCATATTTTTAACTGAATGGCATTGACTCTACCCTATTCTATTCTACTTGCCTTTACTAGCTTTTAGTAACAGGTACTTTGTTTTTCACTGTAGGTATGATACCCCCTCAATCTAGTTGGTTGTCATTGAAATGCAATATGATTCTGCATTGACTTCATTGCCAATGTGACACACATATACACACAGAACTGTAGAGGATATCAAAGAAATGCTGTTCTTAACTCTTGGCTATTTTCTACTTCCTCAATGGATCACTGTGTGGCTTTGGGGGTTGCCATATATATATATTGTGAACACTGATAATGTTGCATAGTGATGATTCTCTCAAGCCAACAAACTAGTCAGCAATTTTTTCACATGACTTGCATGATATCGCATTGACTTGCTTGGAACTTCATTGGATGTGGAAGCAAGACAGCACTAGGTTCTTACCACAACTTTTGCCATGTGGAAAACAGAAATAGGTAGAGTCAAGTATAGGTGAGCCAGTTCCATGTAGTGGAAAGTATCTTTAATATGTCTAGATGGAAACAAATGCAAAATCCTGGCAATAAACATCAGATTACACTATACTATTATTATTCTAAAAAAAAGTGAAAGTTTAAATACAAAATATATTTATAATTAAGGGCTAAGGATTTTTTTGCAATATTTTTAATTGGATAGCCTCTTTAACAGTGCCTATCTGACCTATTAAAATAAACTAGAACAGTTATAGAAAACACAAATTAATCTTGCAATACTAACTAAATATAGCAAACATCTTGGTTGAGGGCAATCAGAAGGTTGGATTCAATAAGACAACAATATTAATCACCAACTGCTAAATCATTGTGAGAATAAATAAATATTCCCTTTACCATTTTGAGAGCATTGCTTTTTAGATATGGTGGCAATTCTGAATGTCTCTTTTAAATGAATTGATAGGTATATTCATTCACTACAAAATCAACAAACTGCTTTTATATATCTCATTAGGAAAAAGGAAAAAAACTAAAATAGCCACCAGCTTTCCATTGACCAAATTGATTCATAATCAGACTATTCAGTTACTAAATGAAATTAATGTGTTCCAATCAACTGACATAGATATAGATATTTACAGAAGGTTTTCTTTGTTGTCTCTCTTTTAGTAAGCATAGTTATGACTTTAGACTGGATGGATAGTTATGGAAGCTTAAGTATGTAATCATGCTTTATTCCTCAAAGAAAGAGAGAACAAGAGATCCTATGGATCAATAGCTGAAAAAAATACTAGTACACAGCTTAGAACAAAAGTCAATAAATGCCTGGCAAATATAAAAAAAAAACTTTTTCATTGTGTGTGCTACTGTAATGCTTCTATAATGTTATATCTTGATAGTCGTTCACATTTCTTTCCGAAAAATTGTCAATAAAGACTTTACTTTTGCCTTTTACTTTCAAATTGTTAGTTATTATATTGCATATTTTCAACATTTTAGCCACCATTTATGAGAAAGATTTCCAGAAAATTTAGACTAAAACCTTCAGAATCACAGGTGCATATCCATGAAGCAAACATAATTACAAAAAACGAAATGGCTGCACACCGTTATATATACAAACAATAGAGCTAAGTAATGGGGTCATTCTGGATAACAGTGGTACAATACCGACTATAAATGAGTATAAATGAATAATGGAAGCTCTTAGCGCACATACGTGTCGGGCCCACCTACCAGGCGTCAAGGTGGCTTCCGCAGATGGGTCCCTATCGTGCCCATCTACCTGGGACTTCTGAGCAGAGTACGTTTGTAGCTGGCTCCTACACTGCCCTGAATATTGTAGGCTTAAGTAAGTCCAAAATGAGGCAGTATCTTTAGTGATAGGGACCCATCTGCAGAAGCCACCTTGACGCCTGGGTCAATCTATAACTGGTTGCCGATATTACCTTTTTCATATTTTGAAAAATCTGCGGCCAGGGTGGGGGTTCTCAGTTCCCGCTCCCATTTTGGTATACCTTTAAAAGATATCACTGTGGACAGTGAAGTGCGCATTTTCGCATAGATCTGTGCCATTTTATTATTTTTCCCTACGTGAAAAAAAACAATAATCAAAAAATAAGTGTTGTTGAGTAATCATATAAGTTTTATTAAGTGTAGCTTCGTATGCATGTTTTAAACGTGCATACATAAATTGATCTAAAAACAAGCTATTTGTGGAATTAAAGTCCCCTAAGACTTTGAAACGATCTGCAACAAACAAATGTGCCACTTTAGTGATGCCCCTACAACTCCAAAAAGTGTGGTCAGATATTTTCAAAAATTCTGGAGAGTCATTTTCAATATATCCCAGACCCTCTGCAGAGTTCTCGGGATTAAATAACTATTGTGCAACTCTCCAAACTGTGCTGTTTCTAAGTGCATAAAAATAATATCAATTGAACTATTGGTTACCCTAGTTAAATATTGGCCAAGTGCATTCTCTCTAAAAGTACAGCATCTTTGTAGCTGCACAGAAAAAAAGTACCCTTGAAAGAAGGCCAGCCACAAATACCTCTGCTTTATTCGGACGCTCTTCCTCCCCCAAATTAAGTCATTTATTAACTTCCAGTCTATAGAAGAAGGCATCCTCTATCCAAATAGGGGAGGCACAGATCAGATACAAAACCAGAGGTAATATAATCATTTGAACTAATGCCAGTCGATCGGATTGCGATAATATCAATTTTTGCCAGGCTCTGATTTTCCCCTTTACTTTATCTATTACCGGGGAAAGATTTTACTCATGGAATCTACCTATAGGAACACCTATCCTTATCCCCCGGTAGTCCAGAGAGTCATCCAAAGACAACATCTGGACCCGGGAACCCCCTTTGGGGCATTTCGATTTAGCGGGAGGAGTGAAGCCCAATTAATTAAGTAACCAGAGAGTAGACTAAACTCGTCTATCACCTGCATAACATGGGGGAGGGCTTTCCAGCCCTGATCCAGAAAGAGAATGACAATATACCACATTTTTCATTTTATTATATGATGCTAATTGGGGGAGGAAATATCAATGCATAATATAAAGCATTATGGACACTTTAATTAGTATGCACAAGGCACAGGGAACAATGAGTAAAGCAATGCTAGTGCTGGCTATACTCACCGCTCCCTGGTCTTCATCCAGGCACTTGCTATGCTATGTCCTGGCGACATATAGTGTCAGAAATTAGTTCATGTAGGCTTGGGCTATGACTTTATTCTGTATGACATCAGATCACAGTGCATAGCAGTGGCAGCAGCTTTCTAGCAGACTTACATTTAGACCTTTTTTTACATTTAGACTCTTCTCCGCCACGTCCAATTTTTTAGACCTGGCATGAGCAGGGAGAAATTGCAGATTGCAGCGCAACTAGCCATTGCTCCGCAATGTGTGCCTGAGATACGCCTAATATAGGTGTATTTCAGCATCGTAAATGACCCCCTATATCTGTAAATTTTATAGCCTAGATAAATAAATGTGAAATCTTCTTGTAAAGGGTTAACTAACATACTATCACTAGTGAACATACGGGGGCAGGGGATGTATAGTGAGGAGAATATTTGAAGTCAGTTTTTATGAATCTGTGTTGGTGTACTCCGCACCAAATGTATCCAATGTTGCAGTTGTTTCTTAAATTTAAACATTACAGGCGGAGGTTTATCAAAACTGGTATAAAGGAGAATGGGATTAGTTGTCCATAGCAACCAATCAGAGTAAATTTTTTAATTTCCAGAGCTCCTTTGGAAGGTGGAAATTGACTGATTGTTTTGATCAACTAAGTGAGTTTTCCTAAATCTCCCCCACAATAGCTTTAAACCTGAAATTTTCTTTCTAGAAATGCTACTCACTTTTTTTTTCTCAACCCCTCTAACTGTGATGAAACTGATGTTGCAATGAGGATACTGATGAGAATTTATTCATATAAAATATTGTGTAAAAGTTTTAGGCAGATATGAAAAAACGCCATAAAGTAAGAATGCTTTCACAAATGGAATTTGTTATTAGTTTACAATTAAATTTATTGTGTAGCAGGAGATGAAGAGACAGTTTGTAAGTTTTCAGCATACCCTACCTATCTACTAATGGTTGCCATCTCTCTCCCAGAGAGAAAACTGCCAATCCTGAGCGAGTGGGTGCATAAACTAGATCATGAATAACCATGACTCTTCTCAGGCAGCCACTACTCTATTTCATGTCTGGATGATTGTAATACTTGTTATTGTCAGCAACTTACTTTTACTTCATGACTTACCTACCCCTGATTTCAGCATCTATGTCACTACTTTATGCTGCTGTCATTTAGGGCTATGCATTGTGAATGTAAGTAAATGTAAGCAAACCTTAACTTTTATTGACTAAAATAAATATAAGGGTATTGGATAAAAGAACAGCGCTATGGCTTTATTATAGCTGTCTGTCCACCTTCCCATACAACTAGATGACTAATAAAAATAAAAAAACATCTGCCATGCTCTTTTTCTGGCAGCTTTCAAACTCCATAAGACCAGCAAGAAACTTGGTCCCATTATAACTGCGGCCAACAACATGCCTCAGCATTCATATATATTTGAATAATATCTCAGGCAGATGTGACCTCTGATACCTATGACACCTGGGAACGGGGCAATGGTTTGGACATGTCAAGACTGTAGACAAATGACTGTTTTATTTTTTTATGGGGCCCATATTAGGACCACAGGGGTTGTTAGCCCAGGATTTCAATATTGAAAAATGTAAAATATCAGCTACTTTATTACTGTAGATGTTTTCCAGTAACCTGAGGAGCTATACGGAATATCAGATGTTCCTGTCATTTCCCACACACTACAGTAGGATTCAGCCTGCTGCTTAGCTGCACTAAGAAAATGCAGTCATATGTGATGGTGTGTTCCAGCATAAATTTTATTATTTGCTGTTCTCCAGAGTGATTTCTTGGCTAACAAATTGTGAGGTATTAATATTTAGCTCAGGAGAATTCATCCTTAACTATCTTCATTAACCATAGCAATGCTTTATCATGAAATTAGTCGGCTTCATAAACAGTGAGCCACAATAAATAATCAGGATTTGTTCAACAGGATCTGGAAAACATAGATAACAAAAGCAAAGTCAATCTAGCTAAATACCTCTGTGAAACTTTATAAGAGGCTATATAATTCATGCATTAGATATCCTTAGCTTTCAGAATTTTTTCTTATATGAAATATTTCTATCCAAATAGGTTTCCAGAAATTCTAAATTGATCTGGAGAATTGCATTCAGATTTACGATACAAAGATACAGTGCATTCGGAATGTCTTCATAACTTTACACCTATTTCACATTTTATGTTGCAGCCTTGTGCTAAAGTAAAAAAAAAAAAAAAGTTTGAATGATAGAAAACTTTTTTTTTTCATTCAACACAAGGCTGCAGCATAACAAAATGGAAAAAAGTTAAAGGGTCTGGAGACTTTCCAAATGCACTGTAGTGGTGTATAAAAGGGGTGCAGTAAAACTAGGGTTTGATAACCTTTCATTGGACTTTATTAAGTAGACTATAGTTCCCAAGCAATACAGTAGTCAACAAATTAACAATTCCTTGAATTTGTCCCTATAGCAAGAAGCAAAGACAGGGAGGGCTGGATTTCTTCCTCCTTTCAGTGTGCACATATATATGAAGATAATGATCCTGTGTGTAAATATATATATATATATATATATATATATATATATATATATATATATAACATGGCAGCAGAAGGCAAAATATGGCAATTATGAGGTGCAAGTCCCCAAAGAGACAAGACAATAGCCCAGAAATACAAAATTAAAACACTTTTGAATTACTTTTTCTATTTGAGAGTGCTGCCTGCTTATATATATATATATATATATATATATATATATACAAACAGGTCCATAAATATTGGGCCATCAACACAATTGTAATATTTTTTGCTCTATACACCACCACAATGGATTTGAAATGAAACAAACGAGATGTCCTTTAACTGCAGACTGTCAGCTTTAATTTGAGGGTATTTACATTCAAATCTGGTGAACGGCGTAGGAATTAAAACAGTTTGCATATGTGCCTCCCACTTGTTAAGAAACCAAAAATAATGGGACAATTGGCTTCTCAGCTGTTCCATGGTCAGGTGTGTGTTATTCCCTCATTAGCATAATTACAATGAGCAGATAAAAGGTCCAGTGTTAATTTCAAGTGTGCTATTTGCATTTGGAATCTGTTGCTGTCAACTCTCAAGATGAGATCCAAAGAGCTGTCACTATCAGTGAAGCAAGCCATCATTAGGCTGAAAAAACAAAACAAACCCATCAGAGAGATAGCAAAAACATTAGATGTGGCCAAAAAAACAGTTTGGAACATTCTTAAAAAGAAGGAACGTACTGGTGAGCTTAGCAACACCAAAAGACCCGGAAGACAACGGAAAACAACTGGTGGATGACCGAATAATTATTTCCCTGGTAAAGAAAACACTCTTCACAACAGTTGGCCAGATCAAGGACACTCTCCAGGAGGTTGCTGTATGTGTGTCAAATTCAACAATCAAGAGAAGACTTAATCAGAGTGAATACAGAGGGTTCACCACAAGATGTAAATCATTGGTGAGCCTCAAAAACAGGATGGCCAGATTAGAGTTTTCCAAACGACATCTAAAAAAGTATTTGCAGTTCTGGAACAACATGCAGTTCTGGACAGATGAGACCAAGATCAACTTGTGAAGGGAAGAGAAGAGTATGGAGAAGGAAATTAACTGCTCATGATCCTAAGCATACCACCTCATCAGTGAAGCATGGTGGTGGTAGTGTCATGGCGTGGGCATGTATGGCTGCCAATGAAACTGGTTCTCTTGTATTTATTGATGATGTGACTGCTGACAAAAGCAGCAGGATAAATTCTGAAGTGTTTTGGGCAATATTATCTGCTCATATTCAGCCAAATTCCTCAGAACTCATTGGACGGCGCTTTACAGTGCAGATGGACAATGACCCAAAGCATACTGCAAAAGCAACCAGAGTTTTTTAAGGGAAAGAAGTGGAATGTTATGCAATGGCAAAGTCAATCACCTGACCTGAATCCTATTGAGCATGCATTTCACTTGCTGAAGACAAAACTGAAGGGAAAATGCCCCAAGAACAATCAGGAACTGAAGACAGTTGCAGTAGAGGCCTGGCAGAGCATCACCAGGAATGAAACGCAGTGTCTGGTGATGTCTATGCGTTCCAGACTTCAGGCTGTAATTGACTGCAAAGGACTTACAACCAAGTATTAACTAGTGAAAATTTGATTTATGATTATTTATTCTGTCCCATTACTTTTGGTTCCTTAACAAGTGGGAGACACATATGCAAACTGTTGTAATTACTACACCGTTCACCTGATTTGTATGTAAATACCCTTAAATTAAAGCTGACAGTCTAAAGTCTAGTTTCATTTCAAATCCATTGTGGTGGTGTACAGAGCCTACAATTTTAGAATTGTGTCAATGTCCCAATATTTATGGACCTGACTGTATATATATATATATATATATATATATATATATATATATATATTACAATATACAGTATATATATATATATATATATATATATATATATATATATATAATATATATATATATATATATATATATATTATACAGTATATATTTGTGGGCAGACATGATTTTTTTCTATATACCTGTCAACCTCTATTCTCAGGGTCCAAGGATTGTAGAAATTGCATTCTCATCACAGATTTAGTGCCTGTGGGGGAGTCCATATGCTATATAGGAAAACACTAGTGTTATAAGTTGCAAATGGTAGGTGTGCATATGAGTGTGTGGGAGTGCACTGGGGCATCTGGTAGCACATTTAGGAGTACTTCATATATACAAAACAACAAAATTACTCATCTTCCAGGCATTTGGGCTTTAGAATGCTTATTTATGTATGTATAAATCTATATAAATGTTTTAAAATAGAAAACTCAAAAATTTGCGTTGCTTTCCTTTTACATTTTATCATTTTCTGTATATCTAAAATATCAAAGACACACTTTAAAGTATTACATTTAATAGTAATGGCATTGAACTAATGTGTCAGACAAACATCAAGATAATTTTATAGGAAACAAGTCAGTAGCATACTTATTGAATGAAATATATAAAATTCCACACTCTTTTTCTCCTTTAAGAGCTAAATGGGCACTCATAACTTTAAATCACAATACCAAGGCATAAAAAGAGCAATAAAGCCACTTAGTTTGACAATAAAGTGTTATAAATTCCCATTTATGATGTAGTGAAGATACCCTGATGCTAAGGAACTGCTTAAAGGCCGTAACAAAAGATTTAAAATCCATCTAACAACACAATACTGTGATTGGTAAAATCAGCTATAGAACATTTACTGCTTCCCTTCTATATAAAAGCAAAAAATAAAAATAAAAATCTTAACACATTCATTGCTCAACCCCATAATACAATATTTATTTTATGTTTGGCACCACATAGGGCAGATTGATCAACATGTCAAGTCAAAACTATTATATGAGAGTCCAAAGATAGAAGGAAGTAGACAAATCAAATTACCCCTCCCCCCTGGATAATTGGGGGTCTGGCTGCTGAGACCACCACTAATCATGAGCTTTGTGTCCTCTGTCTGAATGGAGTGGTCATTCACACTCAAAGGGAAAATCGGAGCTAGCCAAGCACTGTTCTCCATTCTTAAGGGGAGACATAGGACCTTTCCTTCTTTTGATCAATGGAGGTCCCAGCCGTCAGACCTGACCTAATATTACATATCCCTTATTCATTCCATAGGGCATAACTTGTTATTACTGGAATACCCCTTAAGAAAACTTTATATTTTTCAAAATGACTATTACCTGGCGGAAGTATTGGCATAGGTACTTTTTTATCAGTGTCAAATTGTAGAATTTTGTCTTAGTTCTTGGGCACGGTTCAGAATATATTTTGGTCTTACACAGATTTGCAATGTTTTAACTATATACAGTATTATTAGCTATTGCTCAGGTTAATCCAACAAAAAAACATTGGTATACTTCAGTGTGAAATCGGAGGCACACAGGGGTACAGTATGGCCCCCATAGATTTGTGTCAAATATTAACGCTCTGCATGTCTTTTTTTAGGTGACCTGTTATTATTGAATTGTGATTATACTGTGATACTTGAACATAAAACAAGGCAATATCATACCAATTAAAAACACAAGTCAGATCCATGAATCCAATCATGAGGCTAGAGAATATATAGGAAAAGAGTCCAAAACGAAATATTGGCAAAGTATACTGCTTTTACTACTTAGGGTTTATATCACCGTTTAGCTTTCCCTTCTTCTGATCCGTCAGAAGAAGAGAATGAGAGAAATAAAAAAAACAGGATCCTGTAAAAAAATAAAAATGGATCCTGTTGTATCAGTATCTGTTTGAACCATTTCCATCTGAAATTTGTTTTCTAGACGGGGAAAAAAGCCCTATATGCAATACTTTGTTTCCATATAAAAAAAACTGTTCTCAGATGGAAATGGCTCAAACAGATGACAGCTGATGCAACAGGATTAATTTTTTTACTGGATCCTGTTAAAAAAAATTGATCTGTTGCAATTCTATGCATAACTAATACAACAGGATCTGTTTTTTTTTTATTTTTGTTTTTTACTGGATCCTGTTATTTCTCTCTCTCCTCTTCTGACGGATCACAAGAATGGAAAGCTAAACGGTGATGTGAACTCACCCTTGGTCAAAACAGTCAGAGGAAAACTATCTAAAAACTCTTCTCCAGAAAGAAGAAAACTATCTCATATTAGCGAAACCAGACAGCCATGCAGACTACTGTTTTGGGTTTTTTGCCTCTTATCAGTACAGAGCAGGGCACTGGTTGGCTAGATGAGATGCCTATAACATAGCTATGGGAGTTATCATTAAAGAGACCCAGATGGAGTTAGATACTTAAGCCTATGAAACACTGGCTGATATTCAACCAGATAATCGCTAATAAGCGTTCGTAGTAACACTAGTTAGTGATAATCTGGCAGTGTAATACTGCTGCCAATTAACTGATGAACAAGAAAACGCTCTTTCATCGGGCAATCGTGATTTTTACACATGCTTAAAAATAATGATTTGTCTAAAGAGAAGATAGTTGCATATAGTAACAGCGGTCTCTTCCACTAACGAGCAGGAAGGAACACTACCATCCTGACAATCATTTAAACGAATATAGCCTTTACTTACAAACAATGCTTCATGGGAAAAAAACATGAAAAATAGCTCTTCTCCAGAGATATACAGGTCCTTCTCAAAAAATTTGCATATTGTGATAAAGTTCATTATTTTCTGTAATGTACTGATAAACATTAGACTTTCATATATTTTAGATTCATTACACACCAACTGAAGTAGTTCAAGCCTTTTATTGTTTTAATATTGATGATTTTGGCATACAGCTCATGAAAACCCAACATTCCTATCTCAAAGAATTAGCATATCATGAAAAGGTTCTCTAAACGAGCTATTAACCTAATCATCTGAATCAACTAATTAACTCTAAACACCTGCAAAAGATTCCTGAGGCTTTTAAAAACTCCCATCCTGGTTCATTACTCAAAACCGCAATCATGGGTAAGACTGCCGACCTGACTGCTGTCTAGAAGGCCATCATTGACACCCTCAAGCAAGAGGGTAAGACACAGAAAGAAATTTCTGAACGAATAGGCTGTTCCCAGAGTGCTGTATCAAGGCACCTCAGTGGGAAGTCTGTGGGAAGGAAAAAGTGTGGCAGAAAACGCTGCACAACGAGAAGAGGTGACCGGACCCTGAGGAAGATTGTGGAGAAGGACCGATTCCAGACCTTGGGGGACCTGCGGAAGCAGTGGACTGAGTCTGGAGTAGAAACATCCAGAGCCACCGTGTACAGGCGTGTGCAGGAAATGGGCTACAGGTGCTGCATTCCCCAGGTCAAGCCACTTTTGAACCAGAAACAGCGGCAGAAGCGCCTGACCTGGACCTGGGTGAGAAGCAGCACTGGACTGTTGCATGTCATTCGTAAATCAAGGTGCCAGAGTCTGGAGGAAGACTGGGGAGAGGGAAATACCAAAATGCCTGAAGTCCAGTGTCAAGTACCCACAGTCAGTGATGGTCTGGGGTGCCATGTCAGCTGCTGGTGTTGGTCCACTGTGTTTTATCAAGGGCAGGGTCAATGCAGCTAGCTATCAGGAGATTTTGGAGCACTTCATGCTTCCATCTGCTGAAAAGCTTTATGGAGAAGAAGATTTCATGTTTCAGCACGACCTGGCACCTGCTCACAGTGCCAAAACCACTGGTAAATGGTTTACTGACTATGGTATTACTGTGCTAAATTAGCCTGCCAACTCTCCTGACCTGAACCCCATAGAGAATCTGTGGGATATTGGGAAGAGAAAGTTGAGAGACGCAAGACCCAACACTCTGGATGAGCTTAAGGCCGCTATCGAAGCATCCTGGGCCTCCATAACACCTCAGCAGTGCCACAGGCTGATTGCCTCCATGCCACGGCGCATTGAAGCAGTCATTTCTGCAAAAGGATTCCCGACCAAGTATTGAGTGCATAATTGAACATAATTATTTGAAGGTTGACTTTTTTTGTATTAAAAACACTTTTCTTTTATTGGTCGGATGAAATATGCTAATTTTTTTTGATAGGAAATTTGGGTTTTCATGAGCTGTATGCCAAAATCATCAATATTAAAACAATAAAAGGCTTGAACTACTTCAGTTGTGTGTAATGAATCTAAAATATATGAAAGTCTAATGTTTATCAGTACATTACAGAAAATAATGAACTTTATCACAATATGCTAATTTTTTTAGAAGGACCTGTTCAAGTACAAAATAAACATTCTGTACCAGACGTTTCAAGCTTGGCCTAGCCTTCACGTGAAAAGGGATAGGAGGCTGTCAGTGAATATTATTCATGCTGTAATACTCAAGTTGAAACTATTCTACCACTGAAAATCAAACTTATATTTATTCATGTTAAATAGGATTTAAACACGTTAGAAATCTACATATTTGAACGAACATATAAGCTGGTGGCATCAGAATTGTACAGCAAAGAGGCTTAAATAGAAAATCACTTATAAGACTATTTAAGGTCTTATAGCTCTAATGAGATATAAAAGTTTTATTACGTATATCATTTCAATTCATAATGCAACATAAGACATAAACAAAATGTTAATAGTTTATTTGAATATGATGACGGAAGGAAGATATATAAAGAGATAGTGAGATAGACAGATGGATAGATAGATAGATAGATAGATAGATGGATAGATAGATACTTATTATGAAAATACCAAAATCACAAGTCAGTTGGTTCCATCAGAATTCTATGGTGCCCACTTGAAAACTGAAGTAGCATAGTTGTCATGGTTTTATTGTTACTATATAGATAATATGTGTTTGTAAATGCAAAAAAATGTTACAGAGCTGATTGCATACAGTATTATAGACATGGGGTGGCCATTCCCCATCATTGAGCCCGCTCCATACAATGGAAAGTGATTTGTGACAAAGTAATCCATAACAAATTAAATTTCTTGTCATAATTTGGTGGAGCTGCCAAATTGAATTTTTCAAAACTCTGCTTATCTCTAGTAATAAATAATGTGATCACTATTTTGTATAGGTTATTATAATTACAGGGATACTAAATACTGTTTTGTGATATTTTGTAACAATAGCTCTCCATAAAAATTTTACTTTTACCATAAAAGCATAGCTGGAAAGTAAAAGTGCCTACTAAAAGCCACTAAACAATAATATTGTATATGTATTTAATATTATGCCTTTGAAGAAAAAAGTGATACTATTTAGTCGCTTTTTATGCACAGAATATATTCTCCTTATAGTAGTTAAGGTCTCTAGTATAGCGGCAAAGTTGCTGCCTGGACTGCAGAGGGTGTGGAATTCAATTCAAAATAATACCTTTATAAAATGTCTACCTCCCCCAAACCCACATCAAACAGAAGCACCACACAGCTTCATTAGTATTCACTGAAGTGAAGAAGGTTGATGATAACACAAAATGGCCTAGCCCAGACCCCCAGGGAACCTGTCACCAGGATTTTGGGTATAGAGCTGAGGACATGGGTTGCTAGATGGCCGCTAGCACATCCGCAATACCCAGTCACTATAGCTCTGTGTGCTTTTATTGTGTATAAAAACTGATTTTATACATATGCAAATTAACCTGAGATGAGTCAGAGCTTGAAAATATGACTCTTCTCTGGTCACACAAGTAAGATATGACTCTTTTATGTTAATTTGCATATGTATCAAATTGTTTTTTTTTTTACACAATAAAAGCACACAGAGCTATAGGGACTGGGTATTGCGGATGTGCTAGCTGCCATCTAGCAACCCATGTCCTCAGCTCTATACACAAAATCCCGGTGACAGGTTCCCTTTAAGCATGGTAAGCCTATTTTGTAACATGTGATGAGACAAATTGATGCTTGTTGCTTTTTGACAGTACAATATTGTTTGTATTCCATGATTATGTATAGCATGTGTACAAATTAGTATTGCTCACATTCACAAAGGGTTAGCTATACATTTCCAATAATGTGGGGGTCCTTTTACAACTGTTCTATTAAGTGAGGTGTCTTCTTACATTGCCTCACATATACATTGTTCTATCTATTAATACTGTGGGACTTTCGGTAACTCCCATACACTTGAATCGTGTCTTGCTTCTCTATCGAGGCATATCTTGTGTGGATATATATGTGGCACACATATAGCATATCTTGTGAATACGTCGTAAGTTCCTGCGACGGGAAATCCCTTGAAAATATTTTTAAGGAATTTTATATCTCCTACCATTTGTATAATTAGTGAGCCTTATGTATGTAAAAAAAAAACAAAAAAAAAAACGTGGACATATACAAAAGTAGAGACCATTGCTCCTAATAAAACTTAACATTTATCTATTTCTGTACTGGATGGCTAATTTGCTACAGTCTACACAAATTTATCCTGCCAAGAGATCATTTCAAGTACAAGACCCAGCTTAGTGTATTGGTACTCATAAAATATTGCATTAAGATGAACTTATTCCCTGTTTAAGCCAAGGTTACAGAAATCTATAAATTTAGAACAATGTTTAGTCCTATTGATTTATAATAATAAATGCGCCGAACAAAAGGTGAGTTACTATAATTCAATGTCTATATTAAATCTGAATCCTAATATGTACATGCATTTCCCACTACTTTTAAATCATCAATCGATTGCTTAAATAACTTTTGTTCAAGGTAATCTGGAACTTTAAAAGGTGTCAGATTTGACTGTTTTCTTCCTTTTCTTGATTATGCAGTGCGGGGGAAATATAATCATGGTCTTATGATTGAAAAACCTCATAATGCAGAAAAATTGCAGCTCTACAGTGGTAAACAAATTAGCAATCATTACCACATAGCTTGATCTAAGCAACACATGTCCAGAATAACAATCAGGAGATAGAAAATTAACTGTATGACATTGTTGTTATTATTATAGCGAGTGCATGAAAAACCTTGTTATGGGTGGCATATCGCAATGTTCCACCAGAAGGGGTATAGAATGAAAACCATGCAATCTGATAGCCCCTGTCACAGTGCTTTTCATTTTCTGCAGGAGATATAGTAACAGCTTGGGAAACATAGGTGGGTGTTTGAGTTGTGCAAATGCACATATTTATAAATGATTTATGAAACTGCTAAGATTGCTGAATAATTTACAAAATGTGTTTGTGAAAACATGCTTTTTCTTTGCCCAAATACATAACATTTTCTAAGTAATCTGAAAGCGTACATTTCAATAAAGCACAGTGTTGGGGGAAAACATGTATTCCATATTGGTCTGTGTAGGTGTAGATGAATAATTACATTGATAAGCAGGAGTGCTTGCAATTGACATGTGGAATAATGCCCTAAATAGACCATATCTATATAGGTAAGCAAGATATACAGTATGTAGGAAAATCATATAAAATACTGTCAGATTTATGAACCTTTAAAAGGACCTGTCATCCCTCCTGGCACGTCTGTTTTGCTAAATAATTTTATGCCCCATACAAATTATGATTTTGAAGTATTTTTCATATCACTCTATATTGTTTCTTTCCTCGGTTATTGCTACTAGAAGTATACTAGGGAATTTCCAGTGCTGCCAGTATGAGAATTTGAAGGAACATACACCAACTGTTAACATACTGTTGCAGAGTTATAAGAGATGGATTTGGATAGATTGGAGGCTTTGGCAAAAAAAGTGGCTGAGGAAGTTTAACACTGATAAATGTAAGGTTATGCACATGGGAAGGAATAATGCAAGTCACCCGTACATACTAAATGATACAACACTGGGTAACACTGACATGGAAAAGACTTCAAATCGCTAGTGAGACCACACATGGAGTATTTTGTACAGTTATGTGCTCCTGTGAACAAATCAGACATAGCAGGGCTGAAGAGGGTTCAGAGGAGGGCAACTAAAGCAATAACTGGAATGGGTGTACTACAGTACCCAGAAGAATTACCAAAATTAGGGTTATTCACTTTAGAAAAAAGACGACTGAGGGGAGATCTAATAACTATGTATAAATATATCAGGGGTCAGTACAAAGATCTTTCCCATCATCTATTTATCCCCAGGACTGTGACGAGGGAAAATCATCTGTGTCTGGAGGAAAGAAGGTTTGTACACAAACATAGAAGAGGATTCTTTACGGTAAGAGCAGTGAGACTATGGAACTCTCTGCCTGAGGAGGTGGTGATGGTGAACTCACTAAAATAATTCAAGAGGGGCCTGGATGTATTTCTGGAGTGAAATAATATTATAGGTTATATAGTTATTAGATTTCTGAAGAGGTCTTTGATAGTGTTGAGCAAACTTGCGATTTGCTAGTTCGGCATTCAGGTTCAGGTTATCTAAGAATTCCATAATGGATTCCTTTACCATGGACCATAACAGAATTCTATGACAGCATGCACCGTGGAAGCCCATAAGAAGCATTCTGTATTGCATTCCGTCATAATAAAAGTCTATGTCCTGCATAGACTTCTATTATGACGGAATGTTATACGCAATTCCTCCTATAGGCTTCCATGGTGCATGCTGTCATAGAATTCCGGTATGGTCCATGGTAACAAAATCCATTACGGAATTCTTAGATAACCCAAATGCTGAACTTGCAAATTGCAAGTTTGCTCAACACTAGCCGTTGATCAGAGTTATTCTGATTGCCTGATTGGAGTCAGGAAGGATTTTTTCCCCCTAAAGTGAGGAAAATTGTCTTTTACCTTACATTGGTTTTTGCCTTCCTCTGGATAATCTTTTAGGATAACAGGCTGAACTGGATGGACAGATGTCTTTTTTCAGTCTTATAAACTATGATACTATGTTAACAAACAGCTAGCAGCAATAATTGAGAAACAGAAAAAAAAAACTATATAATAAAAGCGCTGTGTGAGTGTGCTGTGTCCATGTCACCAGTTTTGCACTGGGCAACCAATCAGGACACAGCGCTGGCACTGATGGCGGCCGTTTAACCCCTTCCATGTCGTGGTTCTTAGGGACTGCTGTATGGAGGGGCTAACCATCGGGCCACTGCTTTGCTGTGGCAGCGGCCGATGCTTGAAAGGTAAACTGAGGGAAGAAGCTTTATCCATCCCCCATCAGGCCACGGCACTGTGGCAGCGTCCCGATGGTTACCATAGCAACCGGACGCCTTCACAGGCATCTGGCTTGCCATGGTATATCTAAGCCTGATCAGGCTCCTGCTAAAGGCAGGAGCCTGATCAGGCTTAGTGTGAGCGCAATACACTGCAGTACACGTTATACTGTACTGCAGTGTATTGTAAGCCATCAGACCCACTGGATCTTCAAGAACCAAGTGGGTCTGGGTCCAAAAATTTTAAAAAAAGTTTAAAAAGTTTTAAAAAAATCCTATATCCACGCATAAATGTTTAAAAGTGTAAAAAATAAAAAAGCACTAAACATGTTTGGTATCGCTACGTCTGTAAGGACCTGATCTATAAAAGTATCATGGTACTTTTATCGCATAATGAACACCATAAAAAAAAATGGTGTAAAAAGTGATCAAAAAAGTGCTATGTATTCTAAATTAGCACCAATCAAACCCTGACCTTATCCCACAAAAATTGAGCCTCTACATAAGCCAATCATCCCAAAAATTTAAAATGTGGCTTTCAGAAAATGGCAACACAATTATTTTTTTAAACATTCTTTTATTAAATAAAATAAAGTTAAAAATGCACATATTAGGTATTGTCATGTCCATAACAACCTTCTCTATAAAAATAGCATGTGATCCAACCCGTCTGGTGAACGCCATAAAAAAATTATACATCACAAAAAGTGTAATACCAAGCAATCAAAAATTAATATGTCCCCCAAAATGGTACCAATCAAACCATCATCTCTTCCAGCATAAAAACTGAGACCCTACCTAATACAATCGCCCAAAAAAATATGACTTTCAGAAAATGGAAACACATAAACATGATTTTTTCAAAAACAAAATTATCGTGTAAATTCAAAATAAAAATAAAAAATAGACTTATAATGAATCACCGCATTGTTACGAGCTGCTCTATTAATATATCATATTTTTTACTCTGCCAGGTGAACATTGTAAAACAACAAATAATAAAAACTGTGCCAAAACAACCATTTTTTTGTTACCTAGTCTCATAAAAAGAGTAATATACAGTATATACACACACACATACAATGCACAACTACCTCTACCAAAAAATGTCTATACTGCAGGAATAACCATAATAATAACATGACCCCCGCACTGCTCATACCAGCGTGACGATTAATCAGGACACAACGCTCAACATGCCACCTGCACCGCCCACACTTGCGCAGCGTCAGGCAGGTTGGAGCGCCAACATTTTTGTTTGTCAGTCTCAGCCACCATTTATGTTTTTCAGTCCCAGCCGCCATTTCTGTTCGTCAGTCACAGCACTATCAGCCATATAGAGAGGAGCCCCAGTCAGCAGTCTGACCTACCAGCCACTATTTCTGTTCATCAGTCCCAGTAACTATTTCTGTTCGTCAGTCACAGCACAATCAGCCATATAAAGAGGAGCCCTTGTCAGCATTCTGACCTACCAGTCGCTACCAGCAGTCTCAGCAACAGCAGTCAGTGCTAGTCGTACAGCCACAGCCACCAGTAACAGTGCCAGCAGTGTCAGCCGCAGCCAGCAGTGTCAGCCACAGCCACCAGTCAGTGCCAGCAGTCTCAGCCACCAGCCACAGTCAGCAATCTTAGCCACAGCCAGCAGTCTCAGCCACAAGCCACAGCCACCAGTCAGAGTGCCAGCAGTGTCAGCTGCAGCCAGCAGTCTCAGCCACAGCCACCAGTCAATGCCAGCAGTCTCAGCCACAAACACTAGTCAGTGACAGCAGTCACAGCCACCAGTCAGTTCTAGCAGTATCAGCCACCAGCCCATTCTAGTGCCCGTTATTGTAATGGGCTTAATGTCTAGTAATAATAATAAAAAAACAATAATATAAGAATGAGCTTTAAAACCTTCACTTACACAAATTACCGATAGAGAATATGATCTCCAAATTTGTTGTGCAATGTTTCAGTCCCTCTATGGGACCATTTTCAAGCATCAAATACATTACCGTATTTTTTGCATCATAAGACGCACCGGCCCATAAGACGCACCTAGGTTTTTGAGGAGGAAAATAAGAAAAAAAAATGTGGGTGGGTTTTGAACTAATGGTAGTCTGTGGATGACACTGGGTGATACTGCTATGGGGGATCTGTGGGTGACACTGTTATGGGGGATCTGTGGGTGACACTGTTATTGGGGATCTCTGGATGGCTCTTATTGGGGTCTCTGGATGGCACTGTTATGGGGATCTGTGGATGACACTGTTATGGGGGGGATCTGTGGATGACACATATATAGCATCTTATGCTATGTGTCATCCATAGATCCCCCCCATAATAGTGTCCCTGCGGTGTGAATGACCCCTAATACAGGGGGTCGCATCTTCATTCATAAAGTGGGCGGCACAGCCGCATGACGTAATGACTCACGCTGCCAGGGCCCTTCCTCCTGGCCTGCCTCCTGCCTCCTCTCTGCTATGAGCGCTTGTAAGAACCGTATACAGGCGCTGATTACCCTGAACTTTTATATATTAGCAATGCCTACAATTATAGATAAGATTATTTACAGTGAGCGGGGCCCGTGTAGTAGAATACAGTCACTGCACGGGCCCCGCTGTCATTATAAAAGCAGATGCCGGACCCTAGCCCCTCCTCCCTCTCAGCTGATACACCCGCCGCGCGGCATCGCGGCGTATCATTGAAAATTCGGAAAAATGCAGCATTCGCCCCATAAGATACACTGCTATTTCCCCCCCACTTTACGGTAATTTGATGGAAGGACTGAAACAGTGCTGCTCGTTGTTTAAATAAATCGTTTGATTTTCTTAAGATATTTTGAGTGCTGCTTCTTCCCTGAGTAAATTGTGTATATGAAAAGATGCTCTAGAATTATTATTACTTGGGAAATGCAAGTAGTTACTAAAGAAAGTTTTTCTAGCAATGTATCAATTTTTCCCTTATCGTGGTGAGTTGATTATTCTACAATTCAATCTTGCTCTTTAAAAGATTCTTAGTCAGGCTTGGATTACTCCAGTGTACTCGTCCTCTGCTTTTTAGACCGCTTTCAGACGAGCGAGTGTCACACTCTGAACTCTCGTCCTGAACTTCAAGCGCTGCCGGGGTTGCATAGCATTATATTGATGTAAGATTCTGTGTAACCCTTAGAGGTTTGTCATGTATTGGATAACAGTGACCGCATTATGTTAGTGTTATACAATACATTCCAGAATGGTGAGAGTTACATATCATCAAAAATCTATATAATGCTATGTGACAGTTTAGGATAGGTGCTGCGCGTCCGGAGCGTGTCACTCGCTCGTCTGAAAGCGGCCTTAGAGCCTAATTTTCCTAAGTATGCAGCTGATACCCACAAGTAGATATGAGTGAAGCAGAGATCTGCACCTTTGACAGGGTGTGTAGTGGCGCATGCACTGTCACTGCTCCAGCATTTGAAGCAGAACTTCTACGCTTGCGCTGCTATTCGGAGCAGTAGCATAGGCATGAGATTTTCACCACCAGCTGAGATGTCTGGCACCTGCCAATCAAGCGGCAGCCGCAGGGAAAGAGTCCTCAGCTTCAGGGATACCCCGTTGAAAGGTGAAGAACTCTGCTTAATGAGACAAAACCTTTCTTACAAATGAATTCACTCATCTCTATGTCATTCCCTACAATTATCCTTGAAGAGGTTTGTAGGTACAGCTTTATGTAAAATATATTTCATACCAGAAGTGAAACATTCATTTAAAACAAAAGCATAAGTTGGAAAACGAGTAAGAGTAAAATATGAAGGTTATGTATGCACTGTCATTGCATTATGTAGTACTGAACAGTTCTTGCTTTAGGCCTGCACTAATGTGAAAAAATGTGGTATAATAAAGGATGCATAGCATTTTCTCAGCGATGGCTGAAATCAGCTGTGGGGACAAGGGATATGAAGCAAAGCTTAGAATTCTGCAGGGGTTTCTCTACTGATTTGTACTGATGCCGGTATTCGGGAAGCAGCCAGGCTCAGTCACGCTGCGCTTCCTTCCTCCGGGCTACAATGAATGAGTGTAGCCAGGGAGTCATCATATTCCAATGCAAAGAACATTGCATGATCTTATCTGTCTCTCAGAGCTAGAGGGCTATTTATCAATCTCAGTAAAGTTGCTCGAAGTCTCCCAAACACATATCTGTGTGTATTTTATATATTTATTTTTTCATTCCTCCATAAAACTTTTCCTTCAGTACATCATGATGAGTAATGGTAATCATTTCCCAACCTCGATCAAATCCTTAATGAAACTTTTGACAAATAACATGAATGAACATGTTGTATCTCTTAATATCATTTCTTATCTTTTTATGGCTCAAATTTTTGCTATGGTTCTTTCAAAAGTTAATGACTTCTATAGCATTTAGTAACTTTATAAAAAAAATTGAGGTAGGATGTGAATCTCTTCATGGATAGCCTGATGCAGTCACAGTATACATCATGATCCACTGCAACTGTGATAAATATGGGACATATTATACTGTTTAGCCTAAGTTGAGGATTGATGGATTAGTGAATATGTCCCAAAGTATTATTATTATTTTTTTATTGTGGTCAATGGTGAATGTTAGGAGTTGCACAGGCAAAGAATTGCCTATATCTGGGATTATGTTCAAAATGCAATGTAGTGAAAATGTAACCATATTATCTGGATCATCTAATTAAGGTAAATTGACCTCTATATAGGCATCTTATTTCATGGACAAAATGAACATAAGCTTCAACAGTGTAATTTATGCCATGTGTTTATGCTGTTTTACTAGAGTGAATGCTAAGACTAGGATAGACTTCTAGACATGACACAATACTGCATCACACTACAGTCATCGGTGATACAAACCCGTTGAATTTCTGTGTGACTACATTCACTATTATTAGGTACAACTGACAGCAAGCACAACATTTGCAATCTTAATGTTACACAACCACAAGCCACTATCAAAGAACGTCATAGACTGTTCTTGTTTTCTGATAGAAAAATGACATAACAATGCAATCAATACACTTTGGAACCCACTGCAATCCAAAGAACTATTGGATATAGTTCTCTGGCTTTTATCTTTTCTTTTTTCATGGCTCTTCAGGCAAGACACCTATCCTTGAATGTGAGCAGGACTGGTTGCCTCCATTTGCAGAGCTGCCTAGGGGGTGAGGGGGCAGGGCATCATGATACACTGCAGTGCTCTACAATAGATATCAATGATATGATCCTACCTACCAAATGCTATCATGGATGAGCAGCCTGATGCTCACCAATGTGTAGTATATGCAAGAGCCAAAGTGTAGTGTATAGTGAGGCCCCACCACCTCACCCCTTAGGCAAGTGCAAGCAGCCAATCCTGCTCACTTTCTAGGACAGGTTGCTTGCAGCGATTTTTTCAAGCCTGGAGAACCTCTTTAACCTCTTTTCCTTTTAAATGGGCAAATATTCTGCCTGGTTTTGATTGCTGAACAATAATTATAGCATATTGATCAGCGCTCTTTACCTCCATCAATAATGATTTTTCTACCAATACAGCTTGCTTATTATCTTTAGTTCATTCCCGGTTTATATATGTGATGTGTTGCAGACAAATGGGCATGTTTATGCTTGTATAAATGACTAGAAGTATATGCTCAACTTATGTATGGGGCAATGAACAGGAATGACCATTCTTCATTCCCGAACAACAGCTTGTGGCTAGGAACTCTACTGAATGAGAAATTAAAATATGGCTTTATTCAAGATAATGAGGTTGTGATATGTGTTTTTTTGCACAGTGGATGGCTGGGAGTGTTTCCATACAGGAAAACACTATAAAGAAATTCTTCATAAGGATCATTGATATTGCGGAAGTTAGAACGCTGCCTAGACACTTGTCATCTGACTGTACATACTATAATACCCATTGTCATGAAATAGAATACCCATTGTCATGAAATAGGAAATAAAATGGTAATTTATCAAACTGGTGCAAAGTATAACTGGCTTAGTTGCCCCTATCAACCAGATTCCTACTTTCTTTTTCCAAAGAAGCTATCCAAAATAAAGAGTGGAATCTGATTGGTTGCTATTTGCAACTAAGCCAGTTCTATTCGACACCAGTTTAATAAATAAACATAAAATGATACTATGATACTAATGAAAAATAAAAGTATAAAAACATACAGTAATACATTATTTTAATGCATATTTTCTTCATGTTTTGTTCCTAGCCTGATCTACAAGCAACCATTCAGCCTCCACTTAGCTCTCAAGAAAAACAAATTTTAAATAAAAGCATGCATCTTATTTTTGCCCTATGAAATATTATGCTTTATAGGGTAGCATAAGGTCTATATAATGCTAGTTAGAAAAAAGAAAGTGGTTTGGTTTTTGTAGAACGGAGCCAAGACAAATCTGTAGCTTTTCTCAGCTTCCATCCATGACAAGCATAAAGCTAGAGCATATCAACTGAATATTTTATTCTTGTATATCTCAGTGACAAATATCAAATCTTTACAAAATAGTTACATGTCCGAATAGTGAATCAAATGAATCAGTGACTGTTTTTTATTTTTAAAGCCTGAGAAATATGTCAGCTGGCAGTTTTTGCCATCTCATTGCTGAACTGGGTTTCTTCATGACTACTTACAAAGATAATTTTAAGTAGTAAGTGGATAATATCAAGAACAGAATTACTCAGACAAAGAAAAAGCTTTAGCCTGTTAGCAGCCCTCTTATACTCTGTGTTTCATTTATGGTTGAGGGACCACTTGTAATCACATAGTTATTATTTTCATACAGTATGCTATGGTTAGTGTGCCCAGTTTAAAGCCCCTATTATAACAGAATGTGTAATTCACAATGCTATTGAAATTAAAGGACAAACAGAAACCCTAGGCAAATTGCATAATTACAAAATTGCCCCTTTTAGTAGCTCTCTTCCCTCAAGTGCAAGATTCCAGTATAGAGAAAGTTCTCTACACTATAGATCCTTAAGAACACAAGTGATATAAAACCTTATCATCATATACAATGATGGGAAAAGTGTCAAAATAGCACCAACTTCTTAGAAATTATTCAGTGGTCTGTAGCTATTAGCTGCCCCACATTCACTCTACAGATAACACCGTTCACACCAAGAACTCTGGAAAATTCACTTTAAACAGACAAACTAATGTCATACTCAACATCAGGATATCTGAAGTCATAGCCATTTTTGTTTTTTTATGGCTTTCTGTTGAATAAAATAGCAACATTTGCCTGAATGTTACATAGTAATGGTCCATGCATTCCCTGGGGGCCATCTCCACATAGTTATCTGTATCTGTATTTTCATAGATGTAAAAAACTGTTTTTGTCCCTATAGGGCCCTCTGGATACTATAGCAAAATCAAAAACGGTCAGCTGACCAAACAATCCTTTTAGGGGTCCTATATAAGTATTAAAATTTCAAACTTTATTATTTACTTTTTAAAATTTTTACTCAGAAAAGACATTACTGAAAGATGATTTAAAACTATCATGCTACAGTTGCAGGCTTGAATCAATTCAGTTTTAAATCACCTTTCAGTAATGTCTTCTCGGAGTAAATTTTTAAAAAAGTAAATAAAAAAAGTTTGACGTTTAAATACACATATAGGACCCCTAAAAGGATTGTTTGGTCAGCTGACCGTGTTTGATTTTGCTATAGTATCCTGAGGGCCCTATAGGGACAAAACCAGTTTTTTACATCTATATATATATATATATATATATATATATATATATATATAGATATATATATACAGTACAGACCAAATGTTTGGACACACCTTCTCATTCAAAGAGTTTTCTTTATTTTCATGACTATGAAAATTGTAGATTCACACTGAAGGCATCAAAACTATGAATTAACACATGTGGAATTATATACATAACAAAATAGTGTGAAACAACTGAAAATATGTCATATTCTAGGTTCTTCAAAGTAGCCACCCTTTGCTTTGATTACTGCTTTGCACACTCTTGGCATTCTCTTGATGAGCTTCAAGAGGTAGTCACCTGAAATGGTCTTCCAACAGTCTTGAAGGAGTTCCCAGAGAAGCTTAGCACTTGTTGGCCCTTTTGCCTTCACTCTGCGGTCCAGCTCACCCCAAACCATCTCGATTGGGTTCAGGTCCGGTGACTGTGGAGGCCAGGTCATCTGGCGCAGCACCCCATCACTCTCCTTCATGGTCAAATAGCCCTTACACAGCCTGGAGGTGTGTTTGGGGTCATTGTCCTGTTGAAAAATAAATGATGGTCCAACTAAACGCAAACCGGATGGAATAGCATGCCGCTGCAAGATGCTGTGGTAGCCATGCTGGTTCAGTATGCCTTCAATTTTGAATAAATCCCCAACAGTGTCACCAGCAAAGCACCCCCACACCATCATACCTCCTCCTCCAAGCTTCAAGGTGGGAACCAGACATGTAGAGTCCATCCGTTCACCTTTTCTGCGTCGCACAAAGACACGGTGGTTGGAACCAAAGTTCTCAAATTTGGACTCATCAGACCAAAGCACAGATTTCCACTGGTCTAATGTCCATTCCTTGTGTTCTTTAGCCCAAACAAGTCTCTTCTGCTTGTTGCCTGTCCTTAGCAGTGGTTTCCTAGCAGATATTCTACCATGAAGGCCTGATTCACATAGTCTCCTCTTAACAGTTGTTCTAGAGATGTGTCTGCTGCTAGAACTCTGTGTGGCATTGACCTGGTCTCTAATCTGAGCTGCTGTTAACCTGCGATTTCTGAGGCTGGTGACTCGGATGAACTTATCCTCCGCAGCAGAGGTGACTCTTGGTCTTCCTTTCCTGGGGCGGTCAGTTTATTTGTTGCGCTTGATGGTTTTTGTGACTGTACTTGGGGACACTTTCAAAGTTTTCCCAATTTTTCGGACTGACCGACCTTCATTTCTTAAAGTAATGATGGCCACTCGTCTTTCTTTACTTAGAATTTGTATTATGCAAGAACAAAGCAGCTAACAGTCTATTCAGTAGGACTATCAGCTGTGTATCCACCTGACTTCTCCACAACGCAACTGATGGGCCCAACCACATTTATAAGGCAAGAAATCCCACTTATTAAACCTGACAGGGCACACCTGTGAAGTGAAGACCATTTCAGGTGACTACCTCTTGAAGCTCATCAAGAGAATGCCAAGAGTGTGCAAATCAGTAATCAAAGCAAAAGGTGGCTACTTTGAAGAACCTAGAATATGACATATTTGCAGTTGTTTCACACATTGTTGTTATGTATATAATTCCACATGTGTTAATTCATAGTTGTGATGCCTTCAGTGTGAATCTACAATTTTCATAGTCATGAAAATAAAGAAAACTCTTTGATTGAGAAGGTGTGTCCAAACTTTTGGTCTGTACTGTATATATAGTATGCATATGTAAAATGTTGCTTACATTTTATTTTATTTTATTTTTATTGTAATGGAACGATAAACGCTCAGAAGAGTATTTTGTTCCAAATCAAAGGAGCATAAAAAAAACTCATGCCATAAGTACCTATAGCTAAAAATACTTATATTTGCTCTCATTTTATGACTTGAAATACCAAAAGCCTGTAAACGAAATTTGAACTGTAAAACTTATAATATTGTCAATTCTCAATATAGTAAAATAATGATAATTAAATTTGTATTACTCATATTCAACTTTTGTGTATAATAGAATACAAGATGCAGAGATAATTCATAAACATGTTTTTATTATGTAAATTTACTAAAACTACACTTATTTGATATTGTTTTTTTTTTACATCAACCTACAGAAATTGAATAAATAAAAAAGGACAACAAACAGTGGTAGAATTGCTTTTGTTTGAATACTAATAAAAACAAATAATAAAAGCTTATCAATAAATCTTATGTATACCAAAATTGTGCCACTGAAAAAAAATAACATACTGCAAAAAAAATACAAAAGTCAATACAACTTGGAAAAGTTATGGCTCTTGGAATGCACAAATGCAAAAATAAATACTCAGTCCTTAATTACCAAAATCTTCTAAGACACCTATCCATAAAAGTTGACTTCTAAGGCAAATATTAATTTGAACATTTCTCTTTCTCAATTTAATTATTTGAAATACAAACAGAAGCATAATATATGATTTTAAATGTCCAAATAGAATACAAAGTTTCTACTTATCATTTAAACCTCCTGATACACATTACAGTTGGTATTTAGATAAGTAACTGAACATGAGGTTTGCATATGATCTTCTTGGCAGATTATTATGCAATGAATTGTGCAATAAATCGATGTAATAGAAATATAAAAACAGTAAAAGATGAGTTCATCCACTGTGGTGTTATGTTCTTTTAAGCATTTTTATTTTATTTAAAATTAACTTGTATAATTAAATAAAGCATAGCTTAATGCATCAGCAGTAGTTGTCACGTCACAATACAGATATTTAAACTTTCATATTAATGGGGTTATTCTATGAACAAATGTATCACTTATTAAGAGGATTGTTAAAAAAAATGTATGATTGCTAAGGTTCCCATGCCCACTGTTTGAAATGAGTAGTTGACACTCATGCACACTATAGTTTCATTCAATGTTAAGGGCTGATGGAGATAGCACAGCATAGGACTCTGTTATTTCTATCTATCCCACAGAGATTGAATGGAGCCGTAGGGGCCATGATTTATCCAAAAAGGAACCTTTTTCTTTGCATTCCCCTGGTATTCACCCATTAACCCCTGCAAGGATTTGGCCTTTGCTGCAGGGAAGCAACCCGACTTTTATCTCCTTTGCTAGTTTGAGTGTAGTTGGCAACGTGCCCACTGAGGTTGGAGACTGTGGTGCAAGCACAGTGAGCTTAGGATACAAAAAAAAATACATAAAACCATAGGCAAACCGCAATAGCAATGTGATCAGTCACTAAAGCTTAAATATAGATACTGACTGCTTACAGGTAGTGTAGATTAATAGAAAAATAGGATAAACCTGCAGTCTGTGTGATAGTAAAGAAAAGGGCAGGGTAGAGAGAGAGGCTGGATATTTGACAGGAACATGAAGAAGGCCCATAGACAGGGTTACTTAAACACAAACAGAACTCAAACTGCAACTAGAAGTTTTAAGAACACACAAGAAAGGCGAGTAAAGGGATGAAGCATAGACAGGAACAAACATAGGATGAACATACCCCTTAGATGCTTTGGTGAAGAGCTACCACATAATTGAAGTGGTTAGACTGGTAGGTAGGGGGGCTCCCTTTGTCTCTGCAGTAACCCCAATCACTTGTTTTCATAGATTTTTTGGCATGTAACTATAACAAATATGTAGAGGTGACTTTTTTTTGCTATTTTTTTCCACCACAAAGCTTTTTCAATGGAGAAAGGTATATTTTTTTTTACTTGGATATTTATTTTTATTTAATAAAACATATATATTTTTTTTTTACTATTTATTAGTCCCACAAGGAGACTTTAACAGATAATCTTTTGATTGCTTCTATAATACATTGTACTGCTTATACAGTGCAATGTATTGTACTGTCAGGGCTATACTAAGAGGCATATTATCACCATACACTACAGGCAGGCCCACTCGCTCTAAACTATGTAGATGGCGTAGTTGTTATTGACCATGACATCTAAGGGGTTAAATAATGCATATTGGCACTTTTGTAAATCTGGGTCTTAGAGTAGGAGCCTAGCCGTCATGTGTGAAGAGGCAGCAGCCTAGCCTAATGCCTGTTAGTGATTGATTGCCATAAAAAGGCCTTTTGTGATCACTAACAGGATAAGATAACTAACAGACCAAGCCCTTTAATTAGTCAAGACTTACTTTTGCAGTATTGATTAGCAAAGTATAAATCAATGTTTTACTAGGTTGCCATTTCATTTTACTGAAACAATATGCGATAGTTTGTGCAGTTGCTGCTTCATGGCTTATGACAAGAAACAGATTATAGAATAATACGCTGGATACAGTGTTATAAAATAATATGATTCTATATACTATAATAATACTATATTGTACTGCTAATACTATAATACTCTACTGTTCTTTGTCATAAGTAGCCATGAATTTCTAGTTCAAAATGTGCAAGTGTTGTGTAATCTTATTGCATGTCATGAGAATGAAAAAAAAAAATTATATTTGTATTCATGTACAATTAATGCTTTAATTGGCAGAGGCAAGAAGCAATGATTCTGGGAACAGACATAATTATGTAAATAAAAAGTAGTCAGGCAAAGGAAGGCACCAGGGTTTGATGTTTTAAAGGACTAGTTGCTGCCAGCAGGGTTTCTTTCACTGTGTAAATGACATACTGTGAATTGGTAATTAATTTACAATACAATCTCTTAGTAATTTGGAGAGAATCACATTTATCTTTAGATGTACTATATATTATAATATGTCATTAAAAAGTCTATGGGTGACATTTCATGACAACATGTTGACGACTATCATCTGATTATTTTCCTTCTCATTTTTCTGTTGTCTCATTAAAAGGGAAATCATGGAAACATATGGCAGATGCAGAATTTTGAAGACTAGAACTAGTATACAGATGTTATGATTCCTGATATACGGGAACAACTTGTGCATTCGGCCAGCTGTGTTTACATAAATCAGTTTGGGTTTTAGAATGGAAGAGAATTTTCTATTATAGCATTTTGATCCATTCATTATCTGTTGTTGTGACAGTGAATATTGCTCTTTTGAAAACAGGTACACAGAGACCATTCTGATGTACTTTAGTGTTCTTATCATTCTAATCATAAAGTGCAAATTGACAGAAATGGAAGAAAAAAATATAGATATTCAGATGTTATGCTAGAATGAATAAGAACATCTTTGGAACAGACCCTTACTGCTGGGAAAATGCTTAATAATAATCAGAATAAAACATTATATAAGCTTAGTGAAACAAATCAATGAAATACTACTGAGGAGTCATGGCAAAACTAAGATTTTAAGGCTAGTTTCCTATTTTTGGCTGTTGTTGCCTGCCGGACCCATTGAATATAATGGAGTCCAGTGGAAATTTGGCATCATCCCTGGTTTCAGCCAGACAAACACCAATGTACAGCCTGCTAGATAGCACAGCTACACATGTGAAAGAGGCCTCTTATGAATTTCATCCTATTACATTGCAAATTCCTGCATATATTGTGAAATAAACCGTATTGCAAATATGTTGATTACTGTTAAGCGAATTGAGCTTCAGATCCAAGATCCAAAGTTGAATTGTTCAGAATTTTGTTTTAATGCTCTACGGAGATCTGTCCGGTGCTGGGCTCCTAGAATTTTGTTTTAATGCTCTACGGCAGGGCTGGCCAACCTGCGGCTCTCCAGCTGTTGCAAAACTACAACTCCCAGCATGCTTAGACTGCTTACAACTATCAGCCTACAGCAGGGCATGGTGGGAATTGTAGTTTCACAACAGCTGGAGAGCCGCAGGTTGGCCAGCCCTGCTCTACGGAGATCTGTCCGGTGCTAGGCTCCTAGAATAGTCGCGGCTGGGCTTCAACGACCAGAGGGAAAGCCCCTTGGGCACATTACTGAGGTAATTAGCATATTAATATTTAACAAAATGACAAGACAGATGGCAGTAATACTGGTATATTTTAGAACAAATCGAGGAGACTGATGTGGTGATGTCAGAAGCTCTAATAAGAGTTAATCAATATGTTTAGTGATGAGCAGCAGGGGCAATATTCAAATTCGCTATATTTCTCAAATATTTTGTAGAATATTCCTCATATATCCACAAAATTGAGAATTAGAGAATCGGCAATGTAATATTTGCGTAACGCGCATGAAATACAGGCGTGGGTGACTTATGCTACATTTTTCAAGCTGGTGTAAGTTTTCTGAGACTGGAGAAAATGGTTGGCACGACAGAACATTAGAATAGCTTTATATGCAGATAGAGTGCTCTAACATATTTGCACTTGCAAATTTTCAGCAATATCTGCTACACTATAGATCAATCTAACCTACACTGACTATCTCCCCTAACTATCTGAATTATATATTTATATATATATATACATATATATATATATATATATAAAAGAGTTAACTGTCTAATGTAATAACACAATGCACAGAGCACAGCAATGACACTGCTGTCTCTTTCATAACTGCAATAAACTTTTGAAAATAGCTGCTGGGGAGGTTCTTATATAGTAAGGGGTAGGCAACTTTTCTATTGGTTGCTAGGGATGCTGCTAAGCTGTGACAAAGCCTTCTCATTGGCCCACAAGTTAGAAGAAGGAAGGCATGATCACCTGATGTGTACTGTGTTTAAAAAAATAATAATATTCGTCATTACAAATATATAGCACTATATTCTAAATATTCGCAAATTCTATAAGGGGCCGATATTCGTGATAAAAATTTGCTTTTTGAATATTCGCGGTCAACACTAAATATGTTATGGTGTCATTGAAAAATTAACTTTATCCTACAAAAAGCAAGCTTTCATGTAGCTCCATCACCAGAAAAATACTAAAGCTATTGCTTTCAGAATGCAAAGATATAAAATATTAACCTTTTAACATGCCATGATGTACCTATATGTTATGGATTGCCATACATTAAGACACCATGACATATAAGTATGTCACATTGATCTTGGGGGCATCAGAGCTTTGCCAATATGGTAAAAAACTGTATCTTGACTATAACTAAAAACCGTTCCAGACAGACTTCTGATGTTAGGGCTGTTATTAGAGAACCTAAAAGGAATAAATACCAAACTATTATGGAGTTTACAAAAGCAAATGTTTTTATTTTAGCACAACTGAAAATAGAATGAAACAATGTTCTGGGTTACACAAGCCCACACACTTATTGTGTGATTTAACAAAATCAAGCATCTAGAAATTTCAAAGCTGCTAAAACCTGATAAAATAAATCATTTGCAGGCATTGTTATAGTTAGAGAAAATGTCAGCACAACTTGCATTTGCTTTAGTAATCAGAATTCTATTACGGAAAAACAAGTGAAGACATATTTATTAAGACCGGTATTAATAAGTTCATGCATTGGCGGTGTATCACCGAAGTTGTGTAGAGGTGCCAGCCTCTACATAACTTCAGTGTATCCACCGTCGCTTCTAAACTTAAGCTTCCTTGCTGTCTAACAATGAGACCATTTCCTATACCTAAACCTTCCCCACCCACGCCACATCCGATTTTTAGACCTGGTGTGAACGGGGAAGAAGTCGCAGATTCTTAATCTGCGCCAGATATATGCAACAAAAGTGGTGTGTATATATGTTCATAAATGACCCCCTTTTCATGTAATTTATTATAGCCTGTTACCCTTATACTGTATAAGCAATGAGAAACTATACTTAAAGGCGTTGTCTCACTTACATTGATTGCATTTATCATGTAGACAAAGTTGATAGAAGGCACTTACTAATGTATTGTAATTGTTCATATTGCCTCTTTTAGCTGGTTTAATTCACCTTTTTTTTCATTGCAATTTATATTGCTTAAATCCAACTTTTTCATATAGAGAGTAAGCTTGAAGGGTGGGTGTAATCAGTGAAAATGAATAGTGTTATAATGCAATGAAAAAATTCATAATGGACAATCACAATACATTAGTAAGTGCGTTATATTAAGTTTCTCTACATCAGGCATGCTCAACCTGTGGCCCTCTAGCTGTTGCACATCTACAACTCCCATAGTTCCCGGACAGCCTACATCTATCAGCCTACAGAAGGGCATGGTGGGAGTTGTAGTTGTGCAAAAGCTGGAGGGCCGCAGGTTGAGCATCCCGGATCTACATGAGAACTGCCTTTTGCTGAAGTGAGACAACCCCTTTAAACCCACAAATGGAAGCAATGTATTGACTAAAAGTGAAGGTTATTTTATTGAGCATAATATTTTAAAAAAAATATGTGTTTAATGTCTTTATTTACTCTGTAGGTGCACAAGACTAGCCTGAACCTAAGGCTTTATTCACATGTCCAGCATAGACATATAGAAGTGACACTGTTCTAGTCCATACCTCACAGAACACAGACCTGGAGACAATTGGAGACAATTGTCTCTGACGGGTGCCAAGTTCATGTACTACTTAGACATAAAGGCCTACTACTGCCATATTAAAAATAATCTCCTTCTCTCTTCCTTCTATAGAATCAACTCACATATCTCTAATGAAGATAACATTTACATTTGTTCCTCATTAATAGAGTTGAGCGAACACCTGGATGTTCGGGTTCGAGAAGTTCGGCCGAACATCCCGGAAATGTTCGGGTTCGGGATCCGAACCCGATCCGAACTTCGTCCCGAACCCGAACCCCATTGAAGTCAATGGAAACCCGAACTTTTCGGCACTAAAACGGCTGTAAAACAGCCCAGGAAAGGGCTAGAGGGCTGCAAAAGGCAGCAACATGTAGGTAAATCCCCTGCAAACAAATGTGGATAGGGAAATGAATTAAAATAAAAATTAAATAAATAAAAATTAACCAAAATCAATTGGAGAGAGGTTCCATAGCAGAGAATCTGGCTTCCCGTCACCCACCACTGGAACAGTCCATTCTCAGATATTTAGGCCCCGGCACCCAGGCAGAGGAGAGAGGTCCCGTAACAGACAATCTGGCTTCATGTCAGCAGAGAATCAGTCTTCATGTCATAGCAGAGAATCAGGCTTCACGTCAGCCACCACTGCAACAGTCCATTGGCATATATTTAGGCCTAGCACACAGGCAGAGCAGAGAGGTCCCGTAACAGACAATCTGGCTTCATGTCAGCAGAGAATCAGTCTGCATGTCATAGCAGAGAATGAGGCTTCACGTCACCCACCACTGCAACAGTCCATTGGCATATATTTAGGCCTAGCACACAGGCAGAGCAGAGAGGTCCCGTAACAGACAATCTGGCTTCATGTCAGCAGAGAATCAGTCTGCATGTCATAGCAGAGAATGAGGCTTCACGTCACCCACCACTGCAACAGTCCATTGGCATATATTTAGGCCTAGCACACAGGCAGAGCAGAGAGGTCCCGTAACAGACAATCTGGCTTCATGTCAGCAGAGAATCAGTCTGCATGTCATAGCAGAGAATGAGGCTTCACGTCACCCACCACTGCAACAGTCCATTTTCATAAATTTAGGCCCAGCACCCAGGCAGAGGAGAGAGGTCCCGTAACAGAGGATCTGGCTTCATGTCAGCAGAGAATCAGTCTGCATGTCATAGCAGAGAATCAGGCTTCACGTCAGCCACCACTGCAACAGTCCATTGTCATAAATTTAGGCCCAGCACCCAGGCAGAGGAGAGAGGTCCCGTAACAGACAATCTGGCTTCATGTCAGCAGAGAATTAGTCTGCATGTCATAGCAGAGAATGAGGCTTCACGTCAGCCACCACTGCAACAGTCCATTGGCATATATTTAGGCCTAGCACCCAGGCAGAGGAGAGAGGTCCCGTAACAGAGGATCTGGCTTCATGTCAGCAGAGAATCAGTCTGCATGTCATAGCAGAGAATCAGGCTTCACGTCAGCCACCACTGCAACAGTCCATTGTCATAAATTTAGGCCCAGCACCCAGGCAGAGGAGAGAGGTCCCGTAACAGACAATCTGGCTTCATGTCAGCAGAGAATCAGTCTGCATGTCATAGCAGAGAATGAGGCTTCACGTCACCCACCACTGCAACAGTCCATTGGCATATATTTAGGCCTAGCACACAGGCAGAGCAGAGAGGTCCCGTAACAGACAATCTGGCTTCATGTCAGCAGAGAATCAGTCTGTATGTCATAGCAGAGAATGAGGCTTCACGTCACCCACCACTGCAACAGTCCATTGGCATATATTTAGGCCTAGCACACAGGCAGAGCAGAGAGGTCCCGTAACAGACAATCTGGCTTCATGTCAGCAGAGAATCAGTCTGCATGTCATAGCAGAGAATGAGGCTTCACGTCACCCACCACTGCAACAGTCCATTGGCATATATTTAGGCCTAGCACACAGGCAGAGCAGAGAGGTCCCGTAACAGACAATCTGGCTTCATGTCAGCAGAGAATCAGTCTGCATGTCATAGCAGAGAATGAGGCTTCACGTCACCCACCACTGCAACAGTCCATTTTCATAAATTTAGGCCCAGCACCCAGGCAGAGGAGAGAGGTCCCGTAACAGAGGATCTGGCTTCATGTCAGCAGAGAATCAGTCTGCATGTCATAGCAGAGAATCAGGCTTCACGTCAGCCACCACTGCAACAGTCCATTGGCATATATTTAGGCCTAGCACCCAGGCAGAGGAGAGAGGTCCCGTAACAGAGGATCTGGCTTCATGTCAGCAGAGAATCAGTCTGCATGTCATAGCAGAGAATCAGGCTTCACGTCAGCCACCACTGCAACAGTCCATTGTCATAAATTTAGGCCCAGCACCCAGGCAGAGGAGAGAGGTCCCGTAACAGACAATCTGGCTTCATGTCAGCAGAGAATTAGTCTGCATGTCATAGCAGAGAATGAGGCTTCACGTCAGCCACCACTGCAACAGTCCATTGGCATATATTTAGGCCTAGCACACAGGCAGAGGAGAGGTTCATTCAACTTTGGGTAGCCTCGCAATATAATGGTAAAATGAAAATAAAAATAGGATTGAATGAGGAAGTGCCCTGGAGTCCAATAATATATGGTTATGGGGAGGTAGTTAATGTCTAATCTGGACAAGGGACGGACAGGTCCTGTGGGATCCATGCCTGGTTCATTTTAATGAACGTCAGCTTGTCCACATTGGCTGTAGACAGGCGGCTGCGTTTGTCTGTAATGACGCCCCCTGCCGTGCTGAATACACGTTCAGACAAAACGCTGGCTGCCGGGCAGGCCAGCACCTCCAAGGCATAAAAGGCTAGCTCTGGCCACGTGGACAATTTAGAGACCCAGAAGTTGAATGGGGCCGAACCATCAGTCAGTACGTGGAGGGGTGTGCACACGTACTGTTCCACCATGTTAGTGAAATGTTGCCTCCTGCTAACACGTTGCGTATCAGGTGGTGGTGCAGTTAGCTGTGGCGTGTTGACAAAAGTTTTCCACATCTCTGCCATGCTAACCCTGCCCTCAGAGGAGCTGGCCGTGACACAGCTGCCTTGGCGACCTCTTGCTCCTCCTCTGCCTTGGCGTGCGCTTGTACTCGCGCATCTTCCTATCACGCTCCAGTGCAGGAAGTAAGGTGGGCACATTGTCTTTGTAGCGTGGATCCAGCAGGGTGGCAACCCAGTAGTCCGCACAGGTTAAAATGTGGGCAACTCTGCTGTCGTTGCGCAGGCACTGCAGCATGTAGTCGCTCATGTGTGCCAGGCTGCCCAGGGGTAAGGACAAGCTGTCCTCTGTGGGAGGCGTATCGTCATTGTCCTGCCTTTCCCCCCAGCCACGCACCAGTGATGGACCCGAGCTGCGTTGGGTGCCACCCCGCTGTGACCATGCTTCATCCTCATCCTCCTCCACCTCCTCCTCATCCTCGTCCTCCTCGTCCTCCAGTAGTGGGCCCTGGCTGGCCACATTTGTACCTGGCCTCTGCTGTTGCCAAAAACCTCCCTCTGAGTCACTTCGAAGAGACTGGCCTGAAAGTGCTAAAAATGACCCCTCTTCCTCCTCCTCCTCCTCCTCCTCCTGGGCCACCTCCTCTTCCATCATCGCCCTAAGTGTTTTCTCAAGGAGACATAGAAGTGGTATTGTAACGCTGATAACGGTGTCATCGCCACTGGCCATGTTGGTGGAGTACTCGAAACAGCGCAACAGGGCACACAGGTCTCGCATGGAGGCCCAGTCATTGGTGGTGAAGTGGTGCTGTTCTGTAGTGCGACTGACCCGTGCGTGCTGCAGCTGAAACTCCACTATGGCCTGCTGCTGCTCGCACAGTCTGTCCAGCATGTGCAAGGTGGAGTTCCACCTGGTGGGCACGTCGCATATGAGGCGGTGAGCGGGAAGGCCGAAGTTACGCTGTAGCGCAGACAGGCGAGCAGCAGCAGGATGTGAACGCCGGAAGCGCGAACAGACGGCCCGCACTTTATGCAGCAGCTCTGACATGTCGGGGTAGTTGTGAATGAACTTCTGCATCACCAAATTCAGCACATGCGCCAAGCAAGGGATGTGCGTCAAATTGGCTAGTCCCAGAGCTGCAACGAGATTTCGCCCATTATCACACACCACCAGGCCGGGCTTGAGGCTCACCGGCAGCAACCACTCGTCGGTCTGTTGTTCAATACCCCGCCACAACTCCTGTGCGGTGTGGGGCCTGTCCCCCAAACATATGAGTTTCAGAATGGCCTGCTGACGTTTACCCCGGGCTGTGCTGAAGTTGGTGGTGAAGGTGTGTGGCTGACTGGATGAGCAGGTGGAAGAAGAGGAGGAGGAAGCCGAGAAGGAGGAGGTGGCAACAGGAGGCAAAGAATGTTGCCCTGCGATCCTTGGCGGCGGAAGGACGTGCGCCAAACAGCTCTCCGCCTGGGGCCCAGCTGCCACTACATTTACCCAGTGTGCAGTTAGGGAGATATAGCGTCCCTGGCCGTGCTTACTGGTCCACGTATCTGTGGTTAGGTGGACCTTGCTACAGATGGCGTTGCGCAGTGCACACTTGATTTTATCGGATACTTGGTTGTGCAGGGAAGGCACGGCTCTCTTGGAGAAGTAGTGCCGGCTGGGAACAACATACTGTGGGACAGCAAGCGACATGAGCTGTTTGAAGCTGTCTGTGTCCACCAGCCTAAATGACAGCATTTCATAGGCCAGTAGTTTAGAAATGCTGGCATTCAGGGCCAGGGATCGAGGGTGGCTAGGTGGGAATTTACGCTTTCTATCAAATGTTTGTGAGATGGAGAGCTGAACGCTGGCGTGTGACATGGTTGAGACGCTTGGTGACGGAGGTGGTGGTGGTGGTGTTGGTGGTACATCCCCTGTTTGCTGGGCGGCAGGTGCCAACGTTCCTCCAGAGGCGGAGGAAGAGGCCGAGGCGGCAGCAGCAGAATAGGCCGAGGCGGCAGCAGCAGAAGAGGTAGCAGGGGGAGCCTGAGTGACTTCCTTGGTTTTAAGGTGTTTACTCCACTGCAGTTCATGCTTTGCATGCAGGTGCCTGGTCATGCAGGTTGTGCTCAGGTTCAGAACGTTAATGCCTCGCTTCAGGCTCTGATGGCACAGCGTGCAAACCACTCGGGTCTTGTCGTCAGCACATTGTTTGAAGAAGTGCCATGCCAGGGAACTCCTTGAAGCTGCCTTTGGGGTGCTCGGTCCCAGATGGCGGCGGTCAGTAGCAGGCGGAGTCTCTTGGCGGCGGGTGTTCTGCTTTTGCCCACTGCTCCCTCTTTTGCTACGCTGTTGGCTCGGTCTCACCACTGCCTCTTCCTCCGAACTGTGAAAGTCAGTGGCACGACCTTCATTCCATGTGGGGTCTAGGACCTCATCGTCCCCTGCATCGTCTTCCACCCAGTCTTGATCCCTGACCTCCTGTTCAGTCTGCACACTGCAGAAAGACGCAGCAGTTGGCACCTGTGTTTCGTCATCATCAGAGACATGCTGAGGTGGTATTCCCATGTCCTCATCATCAGGAAACATAAGTGGTTGTGCGTCAGTGCATTCTATGTCTTTCACCGCTGGGGAAGGGCTAGGTGGATGCCCTTGGGAAACCCTGCCAGCGGAGTCTTCAAACAGCATAAGAGACTGCTGCATAACTTGAGGCTGAGACAGTTTCCCTGGTATGCATGGGGGTGATGTGACAGACTGATGGGGTTGGTTTTCAGGCGCCATCTGTGCGCTTTCTGCAGAAGACTGGGTGGGAGATAATGTGAACGTGCTGGATCCACTGTCGGCCACCCAATTGACTAATGCCTGTACCTGCTCAGGCCTTACCATCCTTAGAACGGCATTGGGCCCCACCATATATCGCTGTAAATTCTGGCGGCTACTGGGACCTGAGGTAGTTGGTACACTAGGACGTGTGGATGTGGCAGAACGGCCACGTCCTCTCCCAGCACCAGAGGGTCCACTAACACCACCACGACCATGTCCACGTCCGCGTCCCTTACTAGATGTTTTTCTCATTGTTATGGTTCACCACAACAACAAATATATTATTTGGCCCAATGTATTGTATTCAAATTCAGCGGAATATAAATTTGAGGCCTAGTATTTAGGCGCTGGGTGACCGGTATGGATTTAGTGACAGAATTAGACTTGGAAATGCACAGAAGCGTGTGTGTGAAGTTATTCTGAATGACCCTATGTGCACCTTGAATATTATATACCCTTTTAGGGATAGATTTCAAATAGCTCTGATATAGCAGGAACCACTAAATTATGAAATTGCTAAATTGGGAATTGTACTTCAACCCAGAACAAAAAATGTGCTTTGACGGACACTAAATAACTTTCCCAGCTACAACAGGACAGCGGTAACGAGAGATTTAGCGGGATATAAATTTGAGGCCTAGTATTTAGGCGCTGGGTGACCGGTATGGATTTAGTGACAGAATTAGACTTGGAAATGCACAGAAGCGTGTGTGTGAAGTTATTCTGAATGACCCTATGTGCACCTTGAATATTATATACCCTTTTAGGGATAGATTTCAAATAGCTCTGATATAGCAGGAACCACTAAATTATGAAATTGCTAAATTGGGAATTGTACTTCAACCCAGAACAAAAAATGTGCTTTGACGGACACTAAATAACTTTCCCAGCCACAACAGGACAGCGGTAACGAGAGATTTAGCGGGATATAAATTTGAGGCCTAGTATTTAGGCGCTGGGTGACCGGTATGGATTTAGTGACAGAATTAGACTGGGATATGGCCAAAAAATAACCACACTATTGCTGGTTAAATGCACTTGGTGACGGGCGCAGCTTGCCCCTGATGTAGTATATGGCCAAAAAATGAACAGACTATTGCTGGTTAAATGCACTTGGTGTCACAGCTTGACCAACCACACTACTGAGGGTTAAATGCACTTGGTGACGGGCGCAGCTTGCCCCTGATGTAGTATATGGCCAAAAAATGAACAGACTATTGCTGGTTAAATGCACTTGGTGTGACAGCTTCACCCTGATGTAGGCTTTAGCCAAAAAACAACCACACCATTGAGGGTTAAATGCACTTGGTGACAGGCGCAGCTTGCCCCTGATTTAGTATATGGCCAAAAAATGAACAGACTATTGCTGGTTAAATGCACTTGGTGTGACAGCTTCACCCTGATGTAGGCTTTAGCCAAAAAACAACCACACCATTGAGGGTTAAATGCACTTGGTGACAGGCGCAGCTTGCCCCTGATTTAGTATATGGCCAAAAAATGAACAGACTATTGCTGGTTAAATGCACTTGGTGTGACAGCTTCACCCTGATGTAGGCTTTAGCCAAAAAACAACCACACCATTGAGGGTTAAATGCACTTGGTCGCAGCTTGGATGCACTTGGTCGCAGCACCGCACAAGACACAAAATGGCCGCCGATCACCCCATAAAAAAGTGACTGACAAACGGTCTGGGCAGCCTAAAAACAGTGAGTGAGCATTTGAGTATCAGCAGCTCAATGATGCACAGCTGCAGATCGATCGATTAATTAAGTGAAGTCCTTTGGAGGAGTTAATCTGCCTAATCTCGCCCTACTGTCGCATCCGCAACCTCTCCCTACGCTAATCAGAGCAGAGTGACGGGCGGCGCTATGTGACTCCAGCTTAAATAGAGGCTGGGTCACATGGTGCTCTGGCCAATCACAGCCATGCCAATAGTAGGCATGGCTGTGACGGCCTCTTGGGGCAAGTAGTATGACGCTTGTTGATTGGCTGCTTTGCAGCCTTTCAAAAAGCGCCAAGAAAGCGTCACAAAAGCGCCAAGAAAGCGACGAACACCGAACCCGAACCCGGACTTTTACGAAAATGTCCGGGTTCGGGTCCGTGTCACGGACACCCCAAAATTCGGTACGAACCCGAACTATACAGTTCGAGTTCGCTCATCCCTACTCATTAAGCAATAATTAGCTCAGTCTTGTCCAAAAACAAGTACTTATTTTTTGGGGCTCAGGGAAAAATAAGGCTGTGTACCTGTGCTCCTCATTCTTCCTCTACCAGACCCTCCTCTTCTTCTTGATTGACAAGGCTAGATAAGATGATTATGCAGGACAATCATAGGATGCACATTGTGGCTTGGATCAGCTCTTCTCACTTGCATAAGAATTAAAAGTAGTTTTTCTCCAGAATGAAGCAACGGGCCACTAACTGAAAGGTATCATTATATTCTGCTGAGCTAATCCTGAAAACCATTATTTCTATTGTAACATGTCATTTCGTTGTGACAGACTCCCTTTAAAACCCTTTCAGTAAACAGTCTATTTCTATATATTTTTTTCTCCCTATATTTGTAGAGTCATAACTTTCTGTTTACTTAGTCATATGAGAGTTATCATTATTTTTCTAGGACATGTATTTTCAATGCCATCATTAAAAAAAAAAAAATTGAGGAGTGAAGTTAAGAAAAAAAATCAAAATTCTGTCATTCTTTTTGGGGTTTTGTTTTTACACTGTTCGCTGTTTGCTTGACACGACATAAAATGACATGACAACCTCATTCTGTGGTTTAGTACAATAATAGAGAAATCACATTTATATAGTTTTACTGTTTCACTGCTTTAAAAAATACAAACCTTTGAAAAAAAATGTTTTTTTTTGTATGTCCATATTCTGCCATATTCTGTTTTAATTTTTCTAATTTTTCTATAATCATAGCTGAATTTTGGCTCACTTTACAGGGTGAACTGTAGTTTTTATTGGTACCATTTAGCAAATTATTGTTGGATCACTTTTTATTCAATTTAGGCTTATGCACACAAATATATATTTTTCCTGCATCTGATCCACATTTTTTGCGGATTGGATGTGTACCCATTACCTTCAATAGTTAATAGGCCGCAAGAGCTGCAGAAAGCCCACAATGTGCTGTCCTCATATGTATGTCTGTTCTGTGGCAACCGCAAAAAAAATTTAACATGTCCTATTCTTGTCCATTTTATGGAAAAGGATAGAACTCTTCTATAAGAGGTCAGGACGTTCCGTTCCACAAAATGCGGAAAGCACACAGTCGGTATAAGCGTTTTTTGGATCCGCAATCTGCAGATGACAAAACAAGCTATGTGCATGAGACATTAGAGCAAGGTCACTAAAAAACAGCAAATTGACAACTTTAAAGTTCTGTTCAGGCATTTACTGCCCATGATAACTATATTTAGATTTTATTAGTGCAATATTTTGGACCAAGCAATACCAACCATGTTAATTTCTATAGTTTTTTATTTAAACTATTTATTTTTTTGCTGCAATTATTTGCGCCCTTAGGAGCCTTGATCATATGATAGTCTGATTGCTTATACCATACACTGCAATAATATGCAATTGTAGTCCGTGGGATTTTTACTGTCTGCCTATAAAATCCTGTAGCAGGCATGGCTTTTTGGAAAGTTAGCTATGGCATGATTGGAAGCCCTCAAAAGGCCCCAGACTGTAACAAAATCTAATTGGAGACCCCAATTTCATTGTAGGGGCTTTGATAGGAGAACAAAAAATAATTTTATGTAAATTTAAATTTTATATAGTGATTACTGCCAGAAGTATATTAAAAAAATATTATATTTATTGATCGGGATCAAAAACAAATAAAACATATTGCATATACCCATCATAAAATGACAATAAAAAGAAATAAATGATGGCCCATTAATTAATAATAATATAGCAGAAAGTCTAAAATAATAAATGCAGAGGGCCCAGCTGTCAATACATGCATATAAATGGATCCATTATATGGCAAGAGCTGACATTTGTATGATAAAGAGTTGACACAATGTATTAGCTTTATTTCCTTTGCAACATTATATAAACTCTTCATAGCTGTTATCTCATTATTAAGACCATTATTTGTTGCTCATTTAAGGCTAATGATAAGATGTTGTGAAAGCAGTTCCTCAAAATGAATGTTCGCTGTGTTTCACATCTAGTTCATCTATCAAACATAGTGAACCATCTCTTATTCTTATTTTATTCTTATTTTTCTTTTCTTTATTGTTTATGCTATTTTGATAACCTATGCATTTATCTACTGATGCATTTAATTATATCTTATATCTGATGTATAACAATCATGGTCCATCCCAGATTTTCACTATAACATCCAGTCCAGATTTTTATATTTTTTCCCCTTTAATCAGAACAACAAAAAGTTACTTACAATTTTTTGGGCTACTGAGGAGGGGGCTAGGAGCTCCAAAACACGTTTAACCCAAATACAGATATACCAGGCAAAAGACTGAATACCATTTATCATAAAGAGGACACTTACTTTCCTTTAGATAAAAATCCAGTTGCTATCATCTACGGCACACCCTACCATCTGATCGCTGTTTGCTAGCTGAGCTGGCGGAGAACAGAACTCCTTGGATGATACAGCGCTAGTAAAAGAGCTCAGCAGACCAGGGACCACTATAGCGCATCTCTCCAGATCGATCCAGCTCGATCCACAGCAACAAACAGCACATTTGACCGATGAAACTACAGAGCTCAGCCAAGAAAGGATCACTACAGCAGATGGCTGTAGCTCTGTCCACAATTTCAGGCTAATCTCCAAACAGAAGGGCTCCTGTGCCTATGCCTCTAATTACAAACTAAGGCTACATTCAAATGACTGTATGAATTTTGCGGTCTACAAAACACGGATTTTATCAGTTTTTTTGCAGATCCAATTCCTATCCATTTCCACAAAAAAGAGTACATGCTCTTTATTTTTCTCGGGGCTACGGAATGGACATACAGATGCGGACAGCACTAAAATGAATAGGTCCTCATCCAATCTGCAAAAAAACAAAATTTAATAGACACTGAAATAAAATACATTTGTGTGCATGCAGCCTAAGGCTACATTCACATGGCTGAATGAACGAGTCCGCATTTTGTGGAAGGGGTGCTGACCCATTCATTTCAGTGTGGCCGCAAAAGATTGCTCCGTTCTGCGGCCCCACAAAAAAATAGATCATGCAATCGTGGACAGAATAGGTGGTTTCTATGATAGAAGCGGCATGTGCGGTCCGCAAATTGCGGAACGCACATGGGCCAGTATCCGGGTGAATGTAGCCTAAAAGGCATATGAACAACACAAGCAGTGGTAAAGTATACCTCCATATACACTCTTATATATTAAAGACGTTCATTTTGAGGAACTGCTGTCTCAGGATCTTACCATTAGCCTTAAATCAGCAACAAATAGCTGTCTTAGTAATGATACCAGCTCTGAAGAGTTTATGTTGCAAACGAAATAAAGCTAATTCATTGGATCTACTCTTTATCATAGAAATGTCAGCTTTTGACAAATAAGGGATCTATTTATATTAATATATTGATAGCTGCTGGACCCACAGTTTTTAATATTCTGGACTATCTGCTATTTTATTATTATTAATTATCTGGACCATAATTTATTTTATTTTATTATCATTTTTTTGTGGATATATATAGTATGTTTTATCAGTATTTTATATTCGTTCCTAAACAATAAATATAATATTTTTAATATACTCCTGGAGGTACTCACTATTCACAATTTATAGTATTTCCTTTTATTCTGTTGGCACCAGATTAGTGAGTTCTCAGACTATAGTTTATATATTGAATAACATCCAGCATCTTAATTGTTATTTTTTATATACCCACTTTTATGTAACTGCTCAGATACTGTGGTCATCATTGGCACAGCCATCACCTGCCTCGAATTAAGCTGTCACAGATGGTGAGCCTGCTTCATAAACTTGAACCACACCAGCATTGTATACATACGCTGTGGTGTATGTAAGGGTTATTATAATTAATATTATTATTGTTGTTAACCCCTTCCCGACCGCAATCTGTATATATACGTGATAGCTGCACATACCCCGTGCAGCTACCACGTATATATACTTTCTGGCAGCTCTTTAATCCAAGCGCTGCAGCATACAGTGCAGTAATGCCGGCAAGGGACCAATCAGAGTGGTCCCTTGCCGGTAATCGATCCGATTGGTTAGTCTGTGCAGACTAACCAATCGGATCGCGGCAGTGTTAAAATGCCGGTTTCAGGCTCTGATCTGCGCTCTGCAGATCAGAGCCTGAAATCAGTGTCCTCGTGGCCCCCCCGATCCATGCAGCCCCCCATCTGTGCAGCACCCCCTCCCGCACCCGATCTGTGCAGACACCCTCCCCATCTGTGCAGGCCATCTGTGCCCCCTCCATTTGTTCCCAGTGCTGCCCCCTTCTTGAGTCCACCCCCTGCTGGCGTGACATACCTCCCTCCCCCCTTCCAGCGCTGCCCCCCGTCTGCCCCCTGCTGTGTTTGATGGCGGCGGCTCCATTCCTGAGCCGCCGCCATAATCAGAGTGTCTATGCTGACACTCTGCTGTGAGTTCTGTAACCCATAGGGGTTAATATAGGGAGGGGGATCCTTCTCTCCACCATCGGGGCTGCTGCGCTGCGATGGCAGCCCCGATGGTTGCCCTGGCAACCGGACGCTTTGCAAAAGCGTCCACTGTTGCCACCTACAGGGCATCTGAGTGTATTACACTTTGCAATGCAAGAGCATTGCAAAGTATAGTACAGCCATCAGCCCCACTGGATCTTCATGAGTTCTGTAACCCATGGGGTTAATAGAGGGAGGGGGATCCTTCTCTCCACCATCGGGGCTGCTGCGCTGCGATGGCAGCCCCGATGGTTGCCCTGGCAACCGGACGCTTTGCAAAAGCGTCCACTGTTGCCACCTACAGGGCATCTGAATGTATTACACTTTGCAATGCAAGAGCATTGCAAAGTATAGTGCAGCCATCAGCCCCACTGGATCTTCATGATCCAAGAGGGACTTGATTAAAAAAAAATGTGAAAGAAAAATAAAAGTAAAAAAATAAAAATAAAAATGTAAAATAAAAAAAATTTCCTTTTCCTATAAAAAATGAAAAATAAAAAAACTACACATATTAGGTATCACCGCGTCCGTAACGACCGTATCTATAAAGATATCACATGATAGAACCCGTCCGATAAACACCATAAAAAAATGAAAATAAAAACTGTGTAAAAAAAAGCCATTTTTGTCACCTTACATCACAAAAAGTGCAACAGCAAGTGATCAAAAAGGCGTATGACCCCCAAAATAGTACCAATCAAACAGTCACCTCGTCCCCCAAAAGATGATACCCTATTTAAGACAATCGCCTAAAAAATAAAAAAGCTATGGCTCTCAGACTATAGAGACACTAAAACATTATTTTTTTGGTTTCAGAAATGCTATTATTGTGTAAAACTTAAATAAATAAGAAAAAGTATACATATTAGGTATTGCCACGTCCGTAATGATCTTCTCTATAAAACTATCACATGACCTAACTCCTCAGATGAACTCTGAAAAATAAATAAATGAAAACTGTTCCAAAACAGCCGATTTTTGGGTCACCTTGCCACATAAAGTGTAATAATGAATGAACAAAAAATCCTATGTACCCAAAAATGGTACCAATAAAAACCTCAACACTTTCTTCAAAAAACAAGCCCCTGCACAAGACGATCGTCAGAAAAATAAAAAACATATGGCGTTCAGAAAACCAATCCAGCACAATCTGCCTTCCAAAAACCGCATAGCATTCCTTTCCTTCTGCGCCCTGCCGTGTGCCCGTACAGCAGTTTACGACCACATGTGGTGTGTTTATGTAAACCGCGGAATCAGGGTAATAAAAATTGAGTTTTGTTTGACTGTTAACCCTCAATGTGTTAAAGATTTTTTTTTATAAAATGGAAAATCTGCCAAAAATGTGAAATTTAGAAATTTCATCTCCATTTTCCATTAATTCTTGTGGAACACCTAAAGAGTTAACAAAGTTTGTAAAATCAGTTTTGAGTAACTTGAGGGGTGTAATGGGGTCATTTATGGGGGGTTTCCACTATGTAAGCCCCACAAAGTGACTTCAGACCTGAACTTGTCCTTAAAAAGTGGGTTTTGGAAATTTTCTTAAAAAGTGTAAGAATTGCTTCTAAACTTCTAAGCCTTCTAACGTCCTAAAAAAATAAAATGACATTTCCAAAATGATGCCAACATAAAGTAGACATATGGGGAATGTTAAGTAATAAATATTTTATTAGGTATGACTTTCTGTTTTAGAAGCAGAGAAATTGAAATTTGGAAAATTCAGAATTTTTCCTAATTTTTGGTAAATTGGGGATTTTTTCATAAATAAAGGTGAAATATATTGACCCAAATATATGACTATCATGAAGTACAATGTGTCACGAGAAAACAATCTCAGAATGGCATGGATAAGTAAAAGTGTTCCAAAGCTATTACCACATAAAGTGACGCATGTCAGATTTGTAAATTTTGACCTGGACACTGGGGCATCAATGACCCTTGGTCATAAAAGGGTTAAATTAGAATTAATGAACCATAATCCCCTTGCTAAAGTTATTACACCCTATGAGGTTTAATAGTCTGTCATATATCTTGCTATGGTCTGTTCAATTTATAAATATGTTGGTGTCTTAGTGCCAAGATCCCCACTGGTATAATTTTAATGATATTTGAGTGAAATCTCATGAAGAAAATACACAAGAGGCCCAATGTAGACGGGACTTATGTATTTCCATTGTTTGATATGTTCAATAACAGAATTTTTAATCAGGTCTCTAATAAATGTATTACTCATTATTAACTATAGAGTTATGAAGGTTTATATCATATAGCTAACCATTTCTATTTTAGCAATCTATGTATCTACAATATATTTTCAAAGTCTATAGTTAGTTAAAGAGATAGAATGTGAAGGAGAATTTAACTTTCTCCCAAAACTGAATTCATCTACAAATGTTTATGCATTGATTCTCGTTAGTGAATAATGATTTGTGCAATTTGCTCATCTTGTTTATCTCTCTAATTTGCCAACAAGGAATCACAAGAAATTTGGGTGCGTTAGAATCCAAATTTTGGGGGGAAATTCAGAAAGGAATTCCGAATTTGATGACTCAATTCATTCATCTCTAATCTGAACATATTTACACTTTTGAAGTAGCTTATCCCCATAGCTCTGCATGCTCACATTGATTAAAATATGACCCCACATTTCTCAAGTGTGCAGCCTTAGGAATTTCATGTATGAGCCATTACTGTGAGTATCGACGCATGCTCAATGATGTGGCTACAAATTGATTCCATGAATTTGCAAGCACAGTGTGCACAAATCATTTGCTCATACGCCAATACTCAAAGTGGGGGGGGGGTTAAATTTGTTCTAATGAGCAAATTGATTTGTATATATCGTTTCACTCATCACTAATTCTTATCTATAGTATATATAGTATGTCCATTTAAAAAATGGTATGCATTTTGAATATGAATGTTATCTTCTATGAATGGTAAAATACTACCTTCCCCTTTGATCTATATTTTGTCACTTTTGTCCTCTCACAGGAGCTCCTCAAGGTGACCGGCAGCAATATGTTATTATTTTATAGACAGTATTGATGAATTTATATATTACAATTTTCCCCATGATTAGCATGCTAACTCATATGCCAAACCACTGCTCATTTGTTTTCAGCAGCCAATTAATGGTTTACATAATTATTCACCTGGAATTAACAAGACATTTGACTAAGCTGGTAATATGCTAGAAAAAAAAAAATATGCTGACCTTTTGCTTGTCAATGATTAAACACCTAAATGACAAATTTTTGATATTTTAAATACACGGCTTATGTGATTCGTATTTCTACTGTTAATAGAATGTAATATATAAAAAAAAAATTATGGAAATATATATATATACATGCATGAATGCGATGAATAGATAATGGTTTATTTATGACTCCATTAGTTCAACGTGTGATTGGAAATTAAAGAGCTCACACTGGGCTTACTTAGCCAAATATGGTTTGCGTCACCTTTAATTGTGTAATTACTGCAAAGTGGGGACGCTAAATAAAAGCAAAAAAGTATTTATTCAATATCATTAAACTACGGTATGTGTTAAATACTCAAGTGCAATGGTCAATGGTACCAATGTGAATTGCAGGCAAAAAAAACCTCAAATGAACCCGCAAAACCAAAATACCAAATGCACCCCAGAACTCAAGGGTGCACAAATAGTACCATTGATCTTAGGCTAAAGCACATTACAGGATATAGTAATAAAACCCCATCTGTGCTACAATAACCTATCATGAAATAACCAGACTGACTACCCAATGAAACATAGTAGCAATGAGGTGTGTCACAAAAAGTGTGAACATTCCACTATTGCTGCTTGTTAATGTAGCTGGAGTTCAGAAACCACACTTCTTGGTCAGTCAAGGGTTAAGGTCACAATTCCTGCCACTAGATGCTCATATTACTCCCTATGCTATTGCTCCCTATGCCATGGCGTTTCTTATAGTAAATCATCAGGAGTCCTACAGTAGAGCATAGTGTAAACTATTATGTATATAACAGAGCAGCATAACACTACCCCCCATGTGTGTAGAGGCACCGCTCCAGCACTAATGCAGCCGTAAAGCAGCTGCCAAAACTCAGCGCATTTAAACATAACCTCCATCATAGATAAGGCCACGCCCACCCAGCATCCCATGATCGGAGCGAGATGTATAACTTCTAAGCACTCCCACTGTTCACCGATGCTGGCTCAGTAAGTGGAGGACCTCGAGGGAGAACAATTCCCCCAACAAAAACTAGGGATCGAAAGGGTGGATATATTAATACTGGCCTATGATAGTTATTACTATAAAACAGAGAAACAATAAGGACAGGCTTGCAATATGATGTTAACATAAAAGCACAATAAAATATATTAAAGAAAATAGCACATAATAAGAAGGTACGTACGAGGAAAAATGACAGGCATACATAATATATGATTGCACCAATGTCCAATTGTATTGTGAGACTATGCTGTCAAAACACCATGTAATCTACTGATATTATAGATACAGCCCCTAGCAAGGGGAATGCAATGTAATCTCACACATTCATATTAAATGCTATAAAATTTTATATAACATTCATGAGCCTAAGGGCAGGGCATGAAGCTCAAAAGTATGGCTACAGAGTATGCAAGTTGTGCTTCTTTTCTGAGAAGACTTCGGTCAAAATCACCTCCTGTTGGAGATGGCCTAACAACCTCAATGCTTTGGAACATAATCACACCCAAGTCCCCATTGTGACATTCAACCACATGGCGGGCTACATGTGTGGCAGCTCCATTCCTAACATCATTGATGTGCTCCCCAATTCTCCTGAATTCTCTCAGGGTTTGGTTTTGTGGGTTCAATTGAGTTTTTTACCTGCAATTCACATTGGTACCATTGACCATTAAACTTTAGTAAGTATCTAGCACATTCTTCCTCATTTTTAGTTAAATGATATTGAATAAAGACAGTAATTACGTTATTAGAAATTATATATATATATATATATATATATATATATATATATAATCTTTTCTAACACACACACTACTTATTATGGCTTAATACAACTTCCAAATTGTATGGAACAATGGTATGGCAACCATAGAAATCTATAAGGCTCTATATTATCTGTTTCTTTCTGCTGGGTTTCCAATCAATCTGACATTAATAGAAAGAAAAATCTGTTTAACTCCACCTCTGAGGTATTCTCATAATATTTTTATGTGAGGTGTGGTACAGAAGCACCATACACAGACTTGGCCTATAACTGGGCTATACACACTTAATTTTTTTTGTGTTCAATGCATATGCTATGAAAATTCCTTTTAGTACTTAGATATACACAACACTATAGCATATGTCATCTTTAGGCATCAATAAAAAAAAAAAAGAATACTCAGTATTAGAGATGAGCGAATTGATTCTGTTAAAATATAAAATCAACCTCAATAAAAAAAAAAAAATATATGGATTCTATAGAATCTGAATTTCATGTGGTTCAATTCAAGGGAATCATTGCAGAGTGAGAGAGGGAAAAAGAAAGACAAGGAGACATAAAGTCTTGAATATTGTTCATAGTTTTCAGAGAAGTTAAAGCACTTCTGATTCAAGTAGGATTTTCGATTCACATGCCTGATTTGCACCTAATTTCAGAAATTCGTCATCATCACCTTATATCCCTGTTTTGTGGTGGCCAACTGAATTGGAAAGCAAAAATAAAAAAGGTATATACCTTGTGCCCCTAGGAGTCTGAAAACACACACACACTTAATTAGTTGTGAATATATTTAGACATGAGCAAAGAGGTTCTGCTGTAGCTTAGTGTTATAGTGATCTGCCTTGCATATAGATATTGCTGGGTCAAGTCCCATCAGAGATATATATATATATATATAATGTAGAAAAAAGAAGGCAGCACTCCAATGGAAAGTGAAAAAGTGGACGGTTTATTCACTCATCAGCTCAGCGACGTTTCGGCTCTCACTATGGAGCCTTTTTCCAGCTGAGTAACATGTGCCAAATTACATCTATATATAGTGCAAACAATTAATCAAGTACAAATTGATGTAAAATATAATAAAGTGCAAATGCATACATATTACAATCATAATATCAAGTTGATAAATGTGACAAGGTAATTCAAAGTAGCAGCATTATAAATACATTCAGAATGTTTCGTGATGTGAAGGAAACAATATAAAATCACAAAAACGTCATAATTGTTAATTAAAAGTGATCAGTGAACATATGTGTAAAATACAAAAGATTAAAACCTTAGAATGAGTCACATCAGGCATGGTGGACGTGATGGGAGCTTGTTGACGTCCGGAAAGAAACACGGCGCATGCGCCGTAACCGCTGCTATCGCGAGATTCACAGTGAGAGTGCAAGAGATAGAAACCACATCAAAGATGGCCACTATGGATCATAACTTCAGGGCGCATGCGTGTGCCGGAACACCGCCCATAGAATTTTGACAGGTACTATAATAGTACAGGAGCGCCGCAGCAAAAAGCAGAAAAGGCTGTAGAAGACATCAGCGGCCGGCGGGTCAACGTCGGTCACCAATGAAGTATCTGTATTTACATGGTGGTACGGTTGTCACGCCGTCATCACCAAGTAATCCAGAATTACAGCGCATCCGCTCCATGGCCCTCAAAACAGTATAGCGTAATCCATATAAAGAAACCACCATCTGTCAGAGGGGCATGGAGAAAGCTGCATCGGAGCTCATAATATATCAATATCATATTTATATAATATGGCAGTAGCCGTCAGCGTGGGTGCCACCAGAGTCCCAGGAGGGGCTAGGGTTGCACAACCTCGCAGACAACAACTGTCCAAGAGTATCCATAATACATACTGGAAAATACAGAAAAATAAACAAATGAATAGAGGTCGCCAACAAGATTCCTACAGTCATCGCCAGATGTGAATATTCTTATGCTGTATTTCAAAATCATATCCTACAGAAAGAGAAGGAAAAGAAGGAAAACTGTCCACTTTTTCACTTTCCATTGGAGTGCTGCCTTCTTATTTCTACATTATCTACACTTGGGACCTTGGTCGCAGGTCTTTTTGGAGGATTTTTTGCACCCACATCTTTGTGTGCTGCTTCTCTTTTTTCTATTTTTATATTCCTGGACCCAGGGAAGCCAAGCACCTGCAACATGAATACTACCTCTGGATGTACCCACTCAGATGTGTTCTCCTATACGCCTGAAGACAAGGAGAGAATATTGCATGATTCGGTGAGAGACATTACCTTTTTATCTACTTTTTCTGCCACCGATATTAAAAAGAAATTTGAAAATGAAACCAAACGCCTAATCAGCTTGGAATTACACCTTGCAACTTTGAGCGAATATCATATTGCACATAGAATTCCTAGAGGGATGCGGTCCCACATGAGACCGGATCTTTTTATCAATAATGCTGAGTTTTGTGCCAGATTTGTCCAAATTTCAAACAAGTATGCATTTGATATCATTCTACTAAATGTTGAATATCTACAAAAAGAAAAAGCAGCAGTACAAGTGACTCTGGCTGAATTGACAGATAAATTGAAAAATGTGCTTTCCATTGAGGAATTCGATGCCTATGTGTCCAATAACACGGTATATTTTGACAAATTTAAGGCTGATCTGCAAAGCAAGAAACGCCACAAATGGATGCGTGATGTCGATGATTATGCTACAGGCTTTATATACAACTGGCAGGCTGACCAAAGAAGAAATCGCAGGATTCCAGGCGAAAAATATGGATCCAGGTCCCCGTCCACCACCAGGAAACCCCAAGGATATAATAGCCGTGATAATGCTACAGCTACACAGTTGGACTCAAATTCTGCTACGCAACCCACATCTTTTTTAGGGGGAACCCCCGGGCCAGCAGGACTCGCCGAGGGGGCAGGAGACAACATAAACAAAGGAAAAGGGAAAAATATACAGTCCCACCAGGGCAGGACTTTAAGGCGCAAGATATAGTGGTAAATATCTCTTCAACACCTTTGAACACTGCACAGCTGTCTGTACTAAATAAGGGCCTGTCATTTTGTCCTGTGAACACAACTAAATGGTTTGATTTAGAAGTTGATCTACAGAGATTTCTGCGCAACATTAAATTAAAGGTGTGGTTTGCTGAACAAGTTGACAGACCTACAACTGAAAATGTAAGGATCAGCGAGTTGACCTTAAAAAATCTTGGTCTTTTTGTCAAAAGTGGTTTCACTCCCCCTGTTGACCATCCTGCCATTGAGGCTTTTGGTCTCGCGGTCAAACGCGACATTGCAGGCCTCAAGCAGGAGTCATCCCAGCAACCATTTAAATTTGCAAATATGACTAAAGCAGAGATCACAGCACTTAGTGATCTGGCTTCGGACCGCAACCTCACCATCAAGTCTGCGGACAAGGGTGGTGGGGTTGTGGTCATGGACACCAGATCCTATATTGCTGAAATTAGACAGCAGCTCTCAGATACCAAAGTTTATGAAAAGATCTATAATGATCCGAAATTTATACTCCTGAGAGAGCTCAAGGATATACTAATTGATGCCAGGGATAAAAATATTATTGATGAAAAGATTTTTACTTACCTATACTGTGATAAACCTGCCACTCCAATTTTGTATACCCTACCTAAAATACACAAATCACTGACTTCACCCCCTGGACGCCCCATCGTCGTGGGGATGGACTCATTGTTTTGTAGAGTTGCTATTTTTTTGGATAAGATTCTGTGTCCTCTTGCTAAATCTGCCAAATCATATGTTCGAGATACTAGTGACTTCTTAACTAAAATTGACGGTCTATATATTCCACAGGGGGCATTATTGGCGTCTTTCGACGTGGTAAGCCTTTATACCTCTATTGAACATAAACTGGGCATACAGGCTGTTGAACAGGCTCTACATAAAACCGACTATAGTATCATCTGTCGACGTTTTTTGATTTCTTTGTTGAGATTCATTCTAACTAGAAATTATTTCCTATTTCAGGATGATTTCTTTTTACAGTTACGTGGGACTGCGATGGGGTCCAACGTGGCGCCGACTTATGCAAATCTTTACATGTCACACCTTGAGGAGTCTATCATCTATGTGAGCCACCACTTCAGCCATGTGCTGGGGTGGTGGCGTTACATCGATGATATTTTCCTGGTTTGGGTCGGCGCCGCGGAGGACCTCATCGCGCTTCACAGTTTTTTTAACACAATTGACCCTAGCGTCAAGTTTACATTGGCACACTCAGCGACCTCTTTGCAATTTCTAGATACTCAAGTTAGCATTCACAATGACAAATTAGTGACGGATTTATATGTGAAACCGACAGATAAAAATACGTTGCTATGTTATGACAGTCATCACCCTAAGCCTATAATCAGGTCTCTTCCCTTTAGTCAGCTTTTAAGGGTCAGAAAAATTGTCCAAGATCCAGTTACAGTTGATAAAAGATTGCAAGAAATGGGATCCAAATTCCAGACACGCGGGTACCCTAAAAAACTGATCCATGATCAGATCAATAGAGTCAAACCACTCACCAGAGATGTTATTAGAGAGGGATTTGGTAACCACAAATGTTCCCAGGCCCGAATTCCGTTCATATCGGAGTTCAGCACCAATAGTGGCAAAATTGCTGCTATAATTAAAAAACATTGGCGAATTCTTACTAGCAACTTTGATAAAGTGCAAGAATTTAAACTACCACCCCTATGCTCCTATCGACGTAGTCCCAATCTAGGTGATAGATTGGTCAAATCCGATATTGGCTCCAACAGGGAGACATGTGAAAGCTACTTTGGTTCCACCCGCAAAGGGTGTTATCCCTGTTACAACTGCATCAATTGCAAATTGATGCAGAGAGGCGATTCTTTTGTGCACCCTACCTCTGGTCAGAGGTTTAAGATCAGACAGTATCTAACATGTGACTCCTCTTATGTTGTTTATTTATTGACGTGCCCATGTGGCCTCCTATATGTCGGGGAGACGACATGGGACGTCAAGACTCGTCTCAATCAACATAGGTTCTCCATCAGAAAACAAAAAATGGATCTCCCTGTATCTAAACACTTTACTGAAGCCAAACATACACAGAATGATCTGCGGTTTAGAATTTTGGAGCAGATATCTCTCTCTAGGCGAGGTGGTGACCGAGTAAAACTTTTGAAAAAACGCGAGCTTTACTGGATCTACACACTTGGCACCCTTAAACCTCATGGTTTAAATGTAGAGTTTAGGATTGTCTAGTCATGTTTTATGTTCTTTTTCTCTTTGTCTGATAATGTATATGGAGAACTACATGTGCTATACTATAATAGAAAATATTTTTTTCTTTTTCCTTCTCTTTCTGTAGGATATGATTTTGAAATACAGCATAAGAATATTCACATCTGGCGATGACTGTAGGAATCTTGTTGGCGACCTCTATTCATTTGTTTATTTTTCTGTATTTTCCAGTATGTATTATGGATACTCTTGGACAGTTGTTGTCTGCGAGGTTGTGCAACCCTAGCCCCTCCTGGGACTCTGGTGGCACCCACGCCGACGGCTACTGCCATATTATATAAATATGATATTGATATATTATGAGCTCCGATGCAGCTTTCTCCATGCCCCTCTGACAGATGGTGGTTTCTTTATATGGATTACGCTATACTGTTTTGAGGGCCATGGAGCGGATGCGCTGTAATTCTGGATTACTTGGCGATGACGGCGTGACAACCGTACCACCATGTAAATACAGATACTTCATTGGTGACCGACGTTGACCCGCCGGCCGCTGATGTCTTCTACAGCCTTTTCTGCTTTTTGCTGCGGCGCTCCTGTACTATTATAGTACCTGTCAAAATTCTATGGGCGGTGTTCCGGCACACGCATGCGCCCTGAAGTTATGATCCATAGTGGCCATCTTTGATGTGGTTTCTATCTCTTGCACTCTCACTGTGAATCTCGCGATAGCAGCGGTTACGGCGCATGCGCCGTGTTTCTTTCCGGACGTCAACAAGCTCCCATCACGTCCACCATGCCTGATGTGACTCATTCTAAGGTTTTAATCTTTTGTATTTTACACATATGTTCACTGATCACTTTTAATTAACAATTATGAAGTTTTTGTGATTTTATATTGTTTCCTTCACATCACGAAACATTCTGAATGTATTTATAATGCTGCTACTTTGAATTACCTTGTCACATTTATCAACTTGATATTATGATTGTAATATGTATGCATTTGCACTTTATTATATTTTACATCAATTTGTACTTGATTAATTGTTTGCACTATATATAGATGTAATTTGGCACATGTTACTCAGCTGGAAAAGGCTCCATAGTGAGAGCCGAAACGTCGCTGAGCTGATGAGTGAATAAACCGTCCACTTTTTCACTTTCCATTGGAGTGCTGCCTTCTTTTTTCTACATTATCTACACTTGGGACCTTGGTCGCAGGTCTTTTTGGAGGATTTTTTGCACCCACATCTTTGTGTGCTGCTTCTCTTTTTTCTATTTTTATATGTGTGTGAAGGCAGTTTGCCTGGATTTGTGGGAGGGGCTGAGGTCCGCCTCCAGCCTATTTAGGGCACCCCCTTTACCTGGCTCCTGCACCGTCCGAGGTCTGAGCTTTGAGAGAGAGAGTCGCTTCGGGAGTCGCGGGAGTTTTGCTTGCGAGTTGCTGAGTTTCTGGAAGTTCGTCGCCGTCGGTGTTCTGGATTTGGAGCATTCCTGTTTCCGTTCTTCCTGCTCCGCCCGGTTTCACTGTGGGTCGCGTGGCCCGTGAAGCTGTGGGTCGTCCACACGGGACAGCTCGGGGCCTCTCCGCTTGTTCCTCTGTGCCACTCATTTTCGTTTCGCCATTGTTGGACTCAGGTCAGGTTTTCTCACTCTCGAATCATGCCGATTTTCATGTCAGTCATGCCTGTCAATGAGTCATCCACACGGTACAGCACGGGGCCTCACGGTTGTCCCCTGTACTAGCTCAATTCATTTCACCTTTCGTTCACTCATGTCACGCTATTTTTTCGTTCACAAGTCACTGGCTATTTTCTTGTCTGTCATGCTCCGGATCATGCAAGAACACGACTGCGCTGCATCCCTACTCCAAGTCACCAGACAGCACGGGTTATCGTTCCCGGGGCTGCGACCATTTCAGTTTCCCTCCATCACCACGGCAACCTCCCACACATGTGCCCCCCCCCAAACCCCCGGTTCAGGTCAGCGGCATGCCCGCACTCACACCCGCCACATGGTTGGCTCGTTCCAGCAACACCACACATTCTCCCCCTCCACATTCAGGGCTGCTGCTGCGGACTTCCTCGTTCTCCCCACCGCTGCACCGGCCCGTCCCGCTGCTTCTCCTGCCGCGCTGCCGATGGCGGCCGCCCGCGTCCCGGTCCCTGGTCTGCGCACGCGCGGCCGGGGTACTGCGCATGCGCGGCGGCGTCGGCGCGTGCGCGGTATCCCGACGGCCGTCCGCTGGTGCGGCTGGTGTGTGGGGAGGGGGCCGCCACAGGTCTGCTCGGCCCCGGTCCAACCACAATACTCTGCCCCAGGCTGCAGCCACTGCCCCCCTCCCACAGGCGGCGCAACCCAGGAGGGGCTCAGACTGTTCCCCATCACACCTACACCCCCCACCACACCAGGCCACAGTCCCCTTCATTATAAAACCCGCCACATCACCCGCGTACCCCGAAAAAGGAAAAATAAAAATTATGTAATTAAAGCTCCATAGTGTCATAGGGAGGAAACCCGCCATGTAGTTCCAAAAAAAAAAAAAAAAAAAAATTCCCTCAGTGTCATAGAAGAGAAACCCGCCATATAGTCCTGGCACAAAAAAAAAAAAAAAAAAACACGGTCTGCGAATCACACCTTCCTCCACGTCACGGGGGCTCATTTCGCACCACTGCTGCTCACGTCATGACCCCTGCACTAGCACCACAGATCCAGCTACCGCTCCCCTCCATCAGGCAGCGCATTCAGGGGGGGCGCAAGTCATCATCACAAGAGCTTGCATCAGGGAACACACCCGCCATGCCAACATCAATGTATAAACAAATCCACCACAATAAAATCCACACCATTCAAAACGCATCACACAATCACCAAAGAAACCCGCCATATGAAAAAAAAAAAAAAAAACGCCATATGAAAAAAAAAAAAAAAAAAAAAGAAAACCGCCAAATGGAAGAAAAAAAAAAAAAAAAAAACGCCATAGGAAAAAAAAAAAAAAACCCGCCATATGAAAAAAAAAAACCCGCCATATGAAAAAAAAAAAAAAACCCGCCATATGAAAAAAAAATTTAAATAAAAAAATACGGTCTGCTGATTACACGTTCCGCAACAAATCCCCCACGTCACGGGCCTCATTTCGCACGCCATCCGCACAGCCGTGGCACCACTGCTGCTGACGTCATGATCCTCTCAGGTCATGCCGATGTTCATACCACAGTCCACTCTCGATCTCCTCAGCACTGTCCTCAGCGCAATAGGAAAAAAAATTTAAATAAAAAAATACGGTCTGCTGATTACACGTTCCGCAACAAATCCCCCACGTCACGGGCCTCATTTCGCACGCCATCCGCACAGCCGTGGCACCACTGCTGCTGACGTCATGATCCTCTCAGGTCATGCCGATGTTCATACCACAGTCCACTCTCGATCTCCTCAGCACTGTCCTCAGCAAGGACCAGGCCATTTTTAGCAAATCTGACAAATAAATAAATAAATCCCGCCATATGGAAAAAAAAAAAAAAACCCCGCCATATGGAAAAAAAAAAACCTAGGGAAAATAAAAAACCGCCATATGTAAAAAAAAAAAAAAAAAAACGCCATATAAGGAAAAAAAAATAATAATAATAAACCCGCCATATGTAAAAAAAAAAAAAAAAAAAATTTATTAAAATCAAAAATACCCGCGGTTTCATTGCTACATTATTATCTCTGTGAAACCCCCCATGGAAAAAAGGAAAAAAAAAAAAAAAAAAAATGCGGCCGCGGCTAAGTACGGGGGATCGCTGGCATCCAGGGTTGTCCGTCTCTACCAGCTGCCGGCAGAGCCCGGAGCAGGCGGTCAGCTTCCTACCCCACACTCAATTAGGCAGCACGATCGCCCAACACAAACCCGCCACATCACCCGCGTGCCCCATGGTCCAAAGTAAACAAATAAACAGATAAAAGAAAGGGAATCCCGCAATATAGTCCATGGCCAAAAAAAAAAAAAAAAAATAAAAAATATATACATATATATTTTTATTCTGCCATTAGTCGCCCACGCATGGCTTCTCCGTTTAGTTTCACTCACAGCACTCTGCCATTTGGTCTCCCACGCGTGTCTTCTCCGGTTTAGCACGCACCCACGACTCCACCATTAGTCTCTCACGCATGGTTTCTCCGGTTCAGTTGTATACATACGACTCCGCATTTGAGTCTCTCACGCATGGCTTTCTCCATTTCAGTGTTTCACATACAACTCCGCCATTAGAGTCTCTCACACATGGCTTCTCCGTTTCAGTGTTTCACATATAACTCCGCCATTAGAGTCCCTCACGCATTACTTCGCCGGTTAGTTTCACACACATTTCTCCGCCATTACAGACTCTCACGCATTACTTCGCCGTTTTAGTTTCACACACATTTCTCCGCCATTACAGACTCTCACGCATTACTTCGCCGTTTTAGTTTTACACATATTTCTCCGCCATTACAGACTCTCACGCATTACTTCGCCGTTTTAGTTTTACACACATTTCTCCGCCATTATAGACTCTCATGCATTACTTCGTCGTTCTAGGTCACACTTATAACTCCGCCATTAGAGTCTCTCACGCGTTACTTCGCCGGTTACTTTCACACACATAACTCCGCCATTAGAGACTCTCTCGCATCACTTCACCGTTTTGGTTTCACACAATAACTCCGCCATTAGAGTCTCTCACATATGACTCCGCCATTAGAGTTTCTCACGTATGGCTTCTCCGTTTTAGTGTCACACACATGACTCCGCATTAGTCTCACGCATGGCTTCTCCGTTTCAGTGTTACATACATAACTCCGCCATTAGAGTCTCTCACGCATCACTTCACCGTTTTGGTTTCACACAATAACTCCGCCATTAGAGTCTCTCACATATGACTCCGCCATTAGAGTTTCTCACGTATGGCTTCTCCGTTTTAGTGTCACACACATGACTCCGCATTAGTCTCACGCATGGCTTCTCCGTTTCAGTGTTACATACATAACTCCGCCATTAGAGTCTCTCACGCATCACTTTGCCGTGTTAGTTTACACATATGACTCCGCCATTAGTCTCACGCATGGCTTCTCCGTTTGGTGTCACACATATGGCTTCACCAGTAGAATCTCTCACGCACGGCCCTGCCATTAGAGTCTCTCACGCATGGCTTCTCCATTATTTTACACAGATGGCTCCGCCATTAGAGTCTCTCACGCATGGCTTCTCCGTATTAATGTTTATACATATGGCTCCGCCATTAGAGTCTCACGCATGGCTTCTCCGCATATATCTCTTACACATGTCCCCGCCATTAGAGTCTCTCACGCATGGCTTCTCCGTATTAATTTCACACACACGACCCCGCCATTAGAGTCTCTCACGCATGGCTCCGCCATTAGAGTCTCTCACGCATGGCTTCTCCGTATTATATCTACACACACGACCCCGCCATTAGAGTCTCTCACGCATGGCTCCGCCATTAGAGTCTCTCACGCATGGCTTCTCCGTATTAATTTCACACACACGACCCCGCCATTAGAGTCTCTCACGCATGGCTCCGCCATTAGAGTCTCTCACGCATGGCTTCTCCGTATTAATTTCACACACACGACCCCGCCATTAGAGTCTCTCACGCATGGCTCTGCCATTCGAGTCTCTCACGCATGGCTTCTCCGTATTATTTTACACACACGACCCCGCCATTACAGTCTCTCACGCATGGCTCCGCCATTAGAGTCTCTCACGCATGGCTTCTCCGTATTATTTTACACACATGGCTCCGCCATTAGAGTCTCTCACGCATGGCTTCTCCGTGTCAATTTTCACACACATGGCTCCGCCATTAGAGTCTCGCACGCATGGCTCCGCCATTAGAGTCTCTCACGTATCGCTTCCCCATTTTAATTCCACACACATAACTCTGCCAGTCGAGGCCGGCTGCGTGGTCCCACAACCAGCAGGTTCCATGTCTTTTCTGCCTTCAGACCCGCTCGCATGGCTCGGTCATCTGTGGCTTGCAATACAATTATCTTGTGGTGACTCGCACGCGTGGCTTGCGCCATTAGAGTCTCTCTCACGTTATCATTTTCTCAGACTTTTAATTTCTAGGTTGTCAGATTCCTCCTGGAGCATAACATCACGCCCACTTTTGTCATGTCTTCTCTTCTGGGGTTTGCTTCTTTTTGCCACCTTAAACTCAAATGTCATACAACGCCATCATACTCTATCTCACTGGCATTTTACACCACATGCTAATCTTACACCCTAATAACATCAGTTGCGTGGCCTCTCACCAAATCAAAACCATACTCAGAGGTATTCAGAAAACGGAACCCGCGCGTCCAGCCCAGAGGCTACCCGTTAACAATCATATTTTCAAGGCATTATCCGAATTACTAGACGCCAAGCCTTCTGAAGCAGATACCAACTCCATCCTCAAAACAGCAATTTACTTGGCCTTCTACGGTTCCTGAGGCCCGGGGAATTCACTACAACCTACACGACCCAAGCCACACCTTGTCTTCTTGTCTCCCACTTGGCAAAACACATGGATCATTACGTCCTGACCTTACCTCACTCCAAGAGTAGTCAGCACTTACCCGTCAACATTTCATATCACCCCACGCACAACAGAGGGTGTCCAGTCAGGGTTCTGGATGCTTACAGACAACGTCACAAGTTCTACCCTCTCAACCGCTACTTCACTACATGGTTCGGTACTCACCACCACCACCTTCATGACCCATGTCAGGTCACCCCTCACACAACTGGGCCTCAACGCAGCCAACTACTCAGGGCACTCCTTTCGCTTTGGAGCCGCGTCCACGGCCTCCAGTGCCAACGCCCCGACTCATGTCATCAGGAATTGGGGCGCTGGAAGTCATCCGCTTACTCGCGATACATTCCCAATCCAACACAAGAGTTAAGAGATACTTTCCAAAACATGTCGGGTTGAGCTATTCATGTATATTTGACTACAATAACTGGTTATTTCATTTTTGCCCTCTTCTTTCTCAGGCCTACCTCATCCTCGGTTTCGGCACACCACAACCGACTACGCTTATTCCCTGATTTCCTAGGGTTCTTCACTGTACTACCGTAAGCGCCTCACACAAGTGTGAAGGCAGTTTGCCTGGATTTGTGGGAGAGGCTGAGGTCCGCCTCCAGCCTATTTAGGGCACCCCCTTTACCTGGCTCCTGCACCGTCCGAGGTCTGAGCTTTGACCCTCCCACCACTCCACTCATTTACAACTCATTTCTTCCATATCTCTATCCTTGGGTGGGCCCTCTTCTTTCTCAGGCCTACCTCATCCTCGGTTTCGGCACACCACAACCGACTACGCTTATTCCCTGATTTCCTAGGGTTCTTCACTGTACTACCGTAAGCGCCTCACACAAATATATATATATATTTTTCCTTTTTTTTTTTTTTTGAAACCATATTAAAGACTACACTATAATAAATAATATGTAATCATATAATAATAATAACAACAATAATAAGGCCTTACTATATTGGGAATAGTGTTTTTTTTTTTTCTAAAACCTGTTACTGCTTTATTCATAGACACAATGCATGATTGCGAAGAAAACAGTAATATTTATTAGCTTTCTAAAAAACATTATTTTCAATATAAAAAGGACATAGACTTTTCTTATGGGATAAATGTGAAATAAAAAAAAAATTCAAAGTCCTTACTAAGATTCAAACCTGTGATCTTTACATACAAAACCAGTTGCTTAACCTTTAAGCTATGGCATTGCCATATAACTTTATTTTTATTTTTTCTATACTCATAAGATAACAGATATTACCAGTGTCTTTGTAATCATACATTGCGCCTGTGAATAAAGCAGTAATATGTAGATTATTTTTCTGAGCAGATCTCAGTGTGGTCAAATGATGGTACAGAGTGTGTATAATATATATACATTATATATTATATATATTATATATATATTAGATATGTATAAGCCAGGACATAGCTCTGCCCTCAGCCTGATGTCTAGCCCTGTCAGTCCAGGGGATAGGGTGTTACATAACAGTGCTCAGATGATTTTGTCCTGCCTCTGAGTGCTCATTTGCATATTAATAAAATTCTCTGCAGCCATTTAACATACAGACAAAAGAAAGGCACAGTTTTAATCAGCATGATGTGCTCCAACCAGCCAGTATGTCGAGCTTAATAGGGTTGATCCTGGTGACAATGCCTCTTTAAATTGGATGAAGGGCATACTAAGTAGGGAAGTCATTTTGGGGAAGAAACTATACACTTAGGTATATGAATTGGCTCACAAATAGGTGAGAGATGTCTGAAGCAGTTTGCTTTGCTACAGCATACAGCTAAAACCGAGGAGGCTGAATAATCAAAGTCAAAGTAAATGACTTTTCCATTAAATACAGATAACAACCCCTCACAATGGCATTTTGTTCTTATTTAGCTGTTCTTATTTATATATTTTGAGATTGTTATCTGATCTTCCTTGTCAAAATGATGGGTATATATTTGGGTGGCTCCACAAGATAAGTGAGATGGATAGGTGCTACTATCAAGTGATCCCCCTATCAACAAAGGTATACATTTAAAAAATGGAGATAGGCACAACAAAATATTTGGGTCATTTGGAAATACAATAGTTTATTAACATCCAGTACACAATAAAATATAAAAAATGAAAAATGAAGAAAAAAATAAAATTAAAACCTGTTGGCATTCACCTCTGGGCGATAACACAAGGAGATATTGATCAATAAAATCACCATATAATAATATTGGCAAACAATGGACGCATATAGAAAAGTATATAGTACAGTGGCTCGAATCTCCTGTATCACCTGGATACGGTGCACAACCCTTGCGGCCTACCCTTGGTCGCAATAGGAGAAAAAAATGAATGAATGGATAGGGGGCACTCGACTATCTGGAACCAATGGATAGTCTATACAATATTGTGATTGTATTATAATGAATTTAATCAATCAATGGTAAATATAAAATATAATTTCAACCACATTAGATCACATAATTATAAAAAGGCGCTATGTAAAATTACATATAACATCTACATAAAACATTAAATGAAACACTAAATAAAAAGCACAAAAACCTATGTTTGCAAATAGAACAACTACTCAGCAAATTCAAGATGGTTGATGGTACCACTATCACCCAATAGTAGGCAGATTGGAGATCACTATAGCTTTCCTCACACTATAGCTATAATGAATGAGTGGATTTCAGTCCCCAATAGCACACTTGATTGTATGGGTGAATACCGGCCCACAATGATCGATCATACAGTCTTAAAGAAGAGGGTCAACAGCGCTATGTGGCTGCAGAGTATTGATATTCACCCCCAATGCATAGTTGTAAACTGCTACCCAAAGTTCTGGTGTAGCATTCCGCCAAATATATCAGGCTCCGTATGGTACAGGCAATCTATAGTGTCCGGTTCGGGCATCAACAGGCAAGTATGTACAAATGTTCAGTACATTACCCCTCCAGACCACGGGAACAAGCAGGAAGGTCCTGCACAACAAGCCTGGCGTCTTGACCGCATGGAGACCGGACATAACGTGAGAAATCACATACACTCCGACACGCGTTTGGTTTTTATGACTTATCTATGAAGTACCCAAGTTTTCTTGGAAGAAAAACTACAGTTATGCGCAATTGACATAATATAAGAACTTTACCTACAAAATCTTGCTCATAACCTTGATTAGGTATAAGGAACAGCTGTCTATGGAACCACATATCCCGGGATTGAAAGCCGGCAAGTTTAACAGGGTGAACACTCCAAATTCCCTTGAAAACTCACGAGACTTACTGCACTAACAACAACGGTCACGCTGAACACAGGTGGGACGCCACACAGCGTGCAACTTCATCCACAGTTCGGTTACAACAACCGTGGGTACCCTGTTATGCTGATATTTTGAAAGAACAATTTGCCTAGATCTGCGGCTAATTCAGAGTGGACGAGTAACATCATAAACAATATCCCCACTCATGAAACCTTGGGGAATACACTGAGCGGTGTCAGTGTTAGGACGCACAGCACACAACCAATCTGCTGTATTTTCTTTGGAGAGACAATTATACAAGATCCATTATATATTTGTTATCTATATATTGGAGTATATAGGGTGAATGCCAACAGGTTTTAATTTTATTTTTATCTTCATTTTTTATATTTTACTGTGTACTGGATGTAAATAAACTATTGTATTTCCAACTGACCCAAATATTTAGTTGTGCCCATCTCCATTTTTGAAACTTGTCAAAATGATGTTTACAACTAGGGGCATTATACACTTTGGTATTATTGCATGTGCTATTTTTCATAGCTTTATTTTACAAGAATGTATATTTTTTGGAACAGTTTTTGGAACAACGAAAACATTATATAAAGCTTTCAACGTGATATAATGAACAATGCTTTACAAAAAATAACTTCAAATTTTATATTCTACCACTTTTATTTGATAATGTTGTAGAATAATCACATTCTTAGCAGTGATTTATTTATCTTAAAATAGATATATTTTACCATATATTTGAATGGAGGGATTCATGGGATGAAAAGTAATTGAGACATGTAACTGCAGCAAACTAAAGAAATGCAATTATTTAGGATGTAGTGAAGCACCTTGACTAGTGTTGCGCGAAGCAAAGCATTCAAATCACAATTCGGTCAGAAGTTTAGGAAGTAACTAATCATTTTTTCCTAAAATGTTGGCCGTACCTCTGATGTCATAGCTCTATAAAAATCCTCATCATGCATGGTCTCATCATAGGGAAAGATGTGACAAGCACTTATGTGCTAGGGAGAGTGTTACTGAAAATTATTTATAGAAGAATATTAGAGAGGTAGAGTGCAGGGAGACTTATTCTTCATCAGTTATATTTATGTATTCCTACATTTGCTCATTCCTACATCAGTCATAAACTAAGATATGTAATTGAATACCAATAAGATGGAAGCCTTTATTATTCCACTGCCAGCATGCCAACCAATACCATCCAGTCTGTATAGCCAGGACTCAATGTGATGGCCATCCTATTTTGATGGCATTAGTTATTCAAAATCATCCTTCAAAGTCTCCAAGTTCTAGAAAGGTTCTAGAAAGGACCTGATTTAAAGCTATTCGTAATGAATTAATTTGTTACGATTACAATTTCTTGGCTAACTTTGAATTAAATTTTTCAAATTTGCTCATTTCACCTTGGCAGTTAGAGTCAACAAAGCATGAATTAAAGATTGGGGATTTGTAAGCTAGAGATGCCGAGAGACATAAATCGCAACTCTGAACATAAGGTGTCTTGTATTCGTATCCCTTGTGCGACAACACTTGAAACCTTGTGTTCAGAGATGCTCGCCATCCAATCTGACTGACCTTGGTCAAAAAGGTAAAAAATTTCAGCTTCTAGATGTTCAAAATAGAGGCATATCTCAAAAGACTTCTAGCTATAATTGCAGTGAAAGGTGGTGAAAGTATTTCTTCAGTGGGGTTGAATACAAATGCACTCCACACTTTACAGATTATTATTTATGAAAAATGTTGAATACCCTCTATCATTTTATTTCACTTCACACATACTTGCTACTTTGTGTTGGTCTATCAGATAAAATCCCTATAAAATATATTTAAGTTTGTGGGTGTAAACATAAAAAAAATATGGAAAAGTTCAAAGGAAATATGAATATTTTGTCAAGGCAGTGTAGGTCATTAGTACTCTTTGTCATGGAACATATGAAACTACGGCATTTTGTAAAACTGGCAGTTGCTAAAAATGTGTTAGACGCAAAGAACCCTTATTAAGAATTTACTCTATTCATGCAAATGCCATTGCTCTGCTCATAATGTAGTATTGCTGAGCCTGTTTTTTTCTAGGTGGTAAAATTTATTAAACTAATCAATACTATTAAGCTTTTTATTATAAAGTAGAATTATATGATAAAAAACAAAGGGGAAAGTATTTCCATGGAGAATAATATATTGTTGATATGCACAACTGAAATAAAATTCTATATTGGATTTAACAGGGGGAAAAACAAGCACTATATCTGCACACTATAGATTATTGCAAAACCATGATCATGTAATTATATATATATATATATATATATATATATATATACATATAGTTAAATTCCATTTGTGAGTCTGGGCACTCAGTATAAGAGTATTATTAATACTAAGGCACCATCCAAGATGTATCTATTCCCCATGAGCTGTGTGCCAGTTTCATTAAGTTAAATGGGAATTTTATACATGACTTTGATAGGCTATGCTTACTGTAGTTTAGCTCTATTCAGTTGAGTAGGCTGGACAGCAGTACTAAACATGACCACATACATATAGATGTTCATGCAAACTTTAAAGTAGCCCTGGAGTTTACCCTTATAGCCTTCTAATTGTGTGTTGCAATTGTGTACCTGGAAGAACTAACAGAGACAGATGTTTATATGCCTCAGGTAAGTTCACTGAGGCATTGTCTCTTTTCAGCCTATCTCTCTCTCTCTCTATCTATCTATCTACAGTATCTTACAAAAGTGGGAACACCAATCAAATTTTTGTACATATGTTATTATATATTTTCAAGGGACAACACTGAAGATACGACACTTTGATACAATGTAAAGTAGTCAGTGTACAGCTTGTATAAAAATGTACATTTGTGTGCCCTTATAATAACTCAACACATAGCCATTAATGTCTAAACAGCTGTCAACAAAGGTGAGTACACTTCTAAGTGAAAATGGCAAAATTGTGCCCAAAATTAAAATATTTTGTGTGGCCTTAACTCTCTTGGGCATGGAGTTCACTAAAGCTTCATAGGTAGCCACTGGAATCCTCTTCTATCCCTCCAAATTGACATCACGGAACTGGTGGATGTTAGAGACCTTGTTCTGCTACAACTTTCATTTCAGGATGCCCCACAGATGCTCAATAGGCTTTATGTCTGGAGATATGCTTGGCCAGTCCAGCACCTTTACCCTCAGTTTATTTAGCAAGGCAGTGGTTGTCTTGGAGGTGTGTTTGGGGTTGTTATCATGTTGGAATACTGCCTTGGGCCCAGTTTCCAAAGGGACAGGATCATGTTCTGCTTCAGTATGTCACAGTACCTGTTGGCATTCATGGTTCTCTCAATGAACTATAGCTTACCAAAGCTGGCAGCACTCATACATCCCCAAACCATGACACTCCCACCACCATGCTTGACTGTAGGCAGGAAACACTTGTCTTTCTTCTCCTCACCTGGTTTCCACCACACACGCTTGACACAATCTGAACCAAATGAGTTTAAGTTGGTCTCATCAGACCGCAAGACATTGTTCAAGTAATCAACATCCTCAGTCTGCTTGTCTTCAGAAAACTATTTGCAGGCTTTCTTATGCACCATCTATAGAAGAGGCTTCCTTCTTGGACTACAGCCATGCATACCAATTTGATGCAGTGTATGGCATAAGCTCTGAGCACTTACAGGCTGGGCCCCTAACCCTTTAACCTCTGTAGCAATTTTAGCAGCACTCATATGACTATTATGAAAAAAAAACAACCTCTAGATATGACGCTGAGCACGTGCACTCAACTTAATTACTTTGGTCGACCATGGCGAGGCTTGTTCTGAGTGGAACCTGTCTTGTTAAACCGCTGTATGGTCTTGCCTACTGTGCTACAGTTCAGTTTCAGGGTGTTGAAAATTTTCTTATAACCTAGGGCCTAGGCCATTTTTAAGCAATTCTTTTTTTCAGATCCTTAAAGAGTACTTTGCCATGATGTCACGACCATGGTCATGGCTGGAACTGCATGCAGTTGCCTGCGGTCTGGTCTTGTTGTCAATCACAGGTGAGGGCTGTAGTATGTTTCCTCACGTGTGGTTGCCGCTGGCAACATGATGCATTTGGCAGTATAGCAGCCTGAGCTGTTGCTAGGCAGCTTGCTGTCAAGTGCATGCGGTTGCACCAGGCAACCGGTCTTTGTATGTGTGCACTTTGTCTGCTTGGTGTGCACAGGGTTTTGTGTGTGTGCATTTTCCCTTTAAGTGGCTTCACTACCCAATCTGGTCTTGGAAGGGTTAATTCCCTTTCCAGTGTGTGTCTGTGTGGGTGTGGCTACTTGGACTATTTAGCCTCTGTTGAGACCTTAAGCTGAGGGGTACTCCAGCCTTGTTATATGCTGGAGTCATCCTCCTGGTCTCTTATACCATCTTCCAGTGAGGGCCACCCTTGTGGTCATAAATACTATGTCATGATGTTTATTTTATGTTTGTGTGGTGTCTATCCTTACTGCAAATATGGATCTGGTTTCCTGTGTAGTTTATGTGTGTGTGCTGTGTCCTTTTATGTTTGGTGTGGACATCAGCATTTGAGCACGGGATCCAGTCAGTGTGTCTGTGGCAGGTAGGTGTGGAAGTGGTTTCACTCACCTGCCATATCCATAGGCTGTTGATGTTCCCCTTTCCTTGCAGCTCGTCCAGGGAGACTCCTGTTCATCCGTGTGTAGGAGAAACAGGTTGTCTTACCCAGCTCCTAGCTCAGGGATCTCTTGAGGGCTAGTAGGGACCCGAGGTTCCTGAGTATGAGCCCTCCTACCATATGGGTTGGCTCATACAGTTAGGAGTCAGGGTCAGAGTTAGGGATGCTTTAGGAGGTGACCTGCTCCCTGATTCTGTTGTCCTGGCCTAGCAGCTTCCCTTATCCTTAACATTACACGGATGAGGGTTTCCCCAACTCTCATCCGTGACAACGGATGAGGGTTTCCCCCACTCTCATCTGTGACACATGAGGTGCCATGTTGAACTTCCAGTGATCAGTTTGATTCAGTGTGAGAGCGATAACACCAAATTTAACACACCTGCTTCCCAATCACACGTGAGACCTTGTAACACTAACAAGTCACATGACACCTGGGAGGGGAAATGGCTAATTGGGCACAATTTGGCAATTTTCACTTAAGCATATACTTACTTTTGTTGCCAGTGATTTAGACATTAATGGATGTGTGTTGAATTATTTTGAGGGCACACCAAATTTACACGGTAATACAAGCTATACACTGACTACTTTATACTATATCAAAGTGTCATATCTTCAGTGTTGTCCCATGAAATATTTACAAGAATGTAAGTGGTGTACTCACTTTTGTGAGATACTTTTTTATTAGGGTTAAAACTAGATAGGCTGAAATTGCTGGATGGATCAAACATGGTAGCTGGATTATTGCCATACGGGAGGAGTGCAGTTGGTTATTGGAATGAACCACGCAAATCACAATTCATCGTAGCTAATACGTTGCAGTGTTTGGTTAGTGTTTGATCAGAATTTCTCAATTTCACATATGAGATGCTAATAATTCCATTACATTTTATTTCTGTTTTGGACACACTCCTCTTTTTGGCTTACAATTACTGATCAAATACTGATGAATAACAGTGACATAATACTGACAATCTGAAAGAGTCTTTATGGATTCTCAATATAGAGGATTGTTCTCTTTTATTTTATGTTCTTCTAAGGGATCAGGAGAACGTAAACATAAACAGTCGAGTTAACATAGCCTTACTGCCACTGCTGCTGCTCCCCTTTTCCACTCTGTCATGGTGCCACTATTGTCACGGTTACTGACACCATCCCCACTCTGTCTCGGAGCAGGCAATGAAAATACATTTTCTAGGCAACTTCACTGATACAAAGTTCAGAATGAGAAGCAGAGAAACAATATACAATAGATGATAAACATTAAACTATAATTAGCATTCTACTATGTGTTCTTCTGTCAAGTTTATTCAGCAATATGTCCCTTGGTTTTGATGAATAATGTCATAAAAAAAACATAATAAGATATGCTAATTATCTCATGAAAGATCAACAAGTCTAAAGATGAAATGACCCCTAAACCTCGCATTAAACTAAATTTGGCAATGCAATCTAATGGGTGGTTAGGGAGGTTTGAAAATAAATAGTGAAACACTATATGAGACCACTATAATTATACAGAAATAGTTAACTTAGTAAATGTATGAACCGTATGGTATAAATTAACCATACAGATTGTGTGACACCTATACCCAAATTTTCATAATGACAAATGACTATAGCATTTACAGATGTAGCCGAGCTAAACTTGATGGTTAACATGCTTACTAAAGAATAGCAAGAAAAAGATAACTTTTCAATAGATTTTAATGGCTTTTGTCACAAGATAACCCTATGCTAGGGATGGGCAAACTGTGGCTCTCCAGCTGTTGTAAAACTACAAATCCCATCATTCCCAGTCTGCCTACAGCTATCAACCTACAGCAGGGCATTATGGGATTTGTAGTTTTACAACAACTGGAAAGCCACAGTTTGCCCATCCCTGCCCTATGCCATGTATTATCTAGCTCAGCTATATCTGTACCTATAACAACATATCTTACATATGTACATAGACTGATTTCTTACTTGACCTCTAACTTTTTAAGAACTTGGAAATTTTGAATTTATGATACCATAGATTTAACCCTTTTGCGGAAGACTATTAAATGCCTTCATGGAATAGAATATAAGGACTAGAGCCTAATATATATATATATATATATATATATATATATATGTATATTGGTACCAAAACCCAGAGTCTTAGCTTTGAAATAGCACCATACTGAATCATCTATGTTCAATAATTAAGGAACAGTTGGAAAGCAGTATCCTGAGTGGGAAGAATACATCAAGAAGAAATATCCTAGTCTGCTTCTGTCATCTCTCCCCTGTACAGTCTTATTTGACCCCAAGATAAAATGTATGAACATTTCTTTATGTTAGTTACCCCTCTTACTAATCAGAGATATGTGCAATATGATTTGTCACAAAATAGGGCAGGAAATAGGCATTTACACTAGTTAGGACATTTCAATTAATCTTGAAATTAATGAATAAATCAGAAAAAATAAATCTTGAAATATGTTTATTGGAATTTAGATCATGACATGTTTTCTTCTATTCAGTTTTGATGAAGACGCAAAGATATATAGTATGAATATAGACATATGCTAAATATCTCCATATGGTAAAATTTTATTTTTAGAAGGTTTTATATATCTCATCCTTTGTAGGTCAGATTTTTAGAAACAAGCATAAAATATTTAAGATTTTTCCCCCTAATGTAACCCTTTAGTGAAAAATGACATGCAGATGCCAAGTTGTCTACCTTTAGAAAATAAATGTATATGAGGATATATAAAGGATTATTTTTTTTCCCATTTTATTGTTTAGTTTTATTTGAAAGGTTTGAAAAGTGGAAATGAAAAGGTTAATTAATAGACATTGTTATTGTCTTTTATCCACCATCTAGCTCAAAAGTGCATTAGAAATGAGAGTTAGTTTTCAATCAGTTATTTTATTAGGTATACATTTACCTGAAAGAACATTGGGGCCAATATAGCATTTGAAACATTGTACCCTTTACAGATAGAAGCTAATAGTGAATCATTTAAATACTCTATAGATGACTGAATATTGCAAGTAATTGAAAAAGTGATTAGTGACAACCATCTTTACTTATTAAAGGGACACCTCTATCAGAAACTATATTTTTGAAACTTAATAGGGAAATTTACTAATCTAGAACTTTGGTATAATAAAAAAAAAAGAAAAATAGTGCATATGTTTTAAACACTATTCTATCCATTTTATGACTTGTCCAATAAGGGGGCATAGTTTAGTGGAAAAGCTGTTGCTTAAATATGGCTTTATGCACCAAAGAATACACCAAAAATCTGGAATAAATAAAGCCACCAATTAAGTGGTGTAAAGTTAGGCTAAAAAATTATATAAGTGCTGCCAGATTTATCGTCTATATAAGTCTGGCTTGTTTAGGACTGTTTGTCAACATTTTTACTGTCTAACAGCATTAGTAGATGTTGGCCAATATTCATAGAGTATTCTATTTAGTCAGTACTTTTAAGAGTAAAAATAAAAAATATTGTTCTTCAGCACAAATTATACATATATATATATATATATATATATATATATATATATATATACACACAATGTCAGTTTAATACTGCTATTATAGCATGGTATTATCTGCTACTATAATAGGATGCTGCAGAATTGGGATAACAGTATGAGAGCTCTATTGTTCTCTTGATAGGCTTAGATAAAGATACCCATAGAGAAGCATTGTACATATCAGTATAATATCTGGACAAGGAGAAATATGAAATATATAGTCTGATTGAAGTAGTTAATTAAGGCTGGGCTGTTTGCCATCCTAAAGGTCCAAACAAAGAGGAAGTTAAGGAGTGAGAACAGGAAGTAGAATATTTGGTTACTTAAAAATATTTTAGCCAGAAAACTGTCGACTATTTTTTAACCCCTTCTACGCCGGCCAGTTTTCACCCTTCTGCCCATTTGTCCTTTTATGTGGCAATAGCTTTGGAACACTTTTATTTATCCAAGCAATTCTGAGATTGTTTTCTCGTGACACATTGTACTTCATGATAGTAATAAATTTGAGTCAATATATTTCATATATATATATATATATATATATATATATATATATATGAAATAATCCCAAATGTACAAAAAATTTGGAAAAATTCATTTTTATTTCTCTGCGTTAAAACAGAAAGTGATACCTCATAAATATTTACTACTAAACATTCCCCATATGTCTACTTTATGCTAGCATCATTTTGTAAATGTTATTTTTTTATTTTTTTAGAATGTTAGAAGGCTTAGAAGTTTAGAAGCAATTCTTAAAATGTTTAAGAAAATTTCCAAAACCCACTTATTAAGGACCATTTCAGGTCTAAAGTCACTTTGTGGGGATTATATAGTAGAGACCCCCCCATAAATGACCCCATTGTAGAAACTACACCCCTCAAGTTACTCAAAACTGACTTTACAAATTTTGTTAACCCTTTAGGTGTTCCACAAGAATTAAAGGAGATAACATTTCTAAATTTCACTTTAGTAGATTTTCCATTTTAATAAATTTTTCTTTAACACATCAAGGGTTAACAGCCAAACAAAACTCAACATTTATTACCCTGATTGTGCAGTTTACAGAAACACCCCACATATGGTCATAAACCGATGGCAGGGTGCAGAAGAAATGGAAAGCCATATGGTTTTTGGAAGGCAGATTTTGCTGGACTGGTTTATAGATGCCATTTTCCATTTGAAGATCCCCCCAATGCACCTTTACAGTAGAAACTCCCAAAAAGTGACCCCATTTTGGAAACTAGGGGATAAGGTGCCAGTTTTATTGATACAATTTTTGGGTACATATGATTTTTTGATCATTTATTATTACACTTTATGTGGCAAGGTGACCCAAAAATTGTTCATTTTAGCTCAGTTTTTATTTATTTTTTTCAATAGCATTTACCTGAGGGGTTAGGTCATGTGATATTTTTGTAGAGCAGATCATTACGGACGTGGCAATGCCTAATATTTATACTTTTTATTATTTATTTAAGTTTTACACAATAATAGCATTTTTAAACCAAAAAATTATATTTTAGTGTCTCCATGTTCTAAGAGCTATATTTTTTTTTTAGTTTTTTAGCGATTTTCTTATGTAGAGGCTCAATTTTTGTGGGATGAGGTGACTAATTTATTGGTAGCATTTTGTGTGACATACACCTTTTTGATCGCTTGGTGTTGCACTTTTTGTGATGTAAGGTGACAAAAATGGCTTTTTTGATAGTTTTTAGTTTTTCATTTTTTTATGGTGTTTATAGTACGGGGTGGATCATGTGATATATTTATATATTTATAGTCGTTATGAACATGGCTATACCTAATATTTGTGGGTTTCCTTTTTTTCAATTTTTTTATTATGAAATCTGGGGAAAGGGGCTTTTTTATTTTTTGTAATGCATTTTGTAAGGGGCTGTATTGTAATGCATTGCCTGTTAGTATATTAGACATAGTAATATACTAACAGGTTGCCTAGGAGACCCAACCTGAGGCTGGATCTTCTTGGCACCCGTAGAAGGCAGGTCCCATGCCGTGCAAGGCATTGGACAGCCTCTGCACTGCATTGGGCTGCCTTGTTACCCATCGGGTCCCCGCCACAGCAGCGCGGGGACTCAATGGACTCCCTCACCCGCAGCAAAGAAGTGGCTAATACACTGGCATAGCTGTAATCAGTGATTCCAGCGGATATAGCAGGTGCCCGGCTATCAAGGACTGCCGGACCCCTGCAGTGATCAGGCACTGTTAAGGAAATGTTAATGTTAAGTAAGAAAGGATTGCTATAAAGCAGTTATTTATATATTGATAAGGAAGTCATATACCAAGGTATTATTGATTAAAAGACCATGGAAATTATAGTGGAGCAATAAATAAGCGCTCCATGACATTATTGCATTGAGAGTACAGACTGGGCAATTCTCATATTGAGCACCATGTGAAGCAAAGTTTAGTATCATAATTTCACAATGGTTGGTTGGTTCATTTGACAAAATGATTTTCAGATGCTGCAAGAAGTTTATTTTTTTTTACTATATTAAAGGGGTTGTCTATGTTCAGAGCTGAACCCGGACATATCCTCATCTTCTCCCCTCCAGCCCCCCTGACATGAGCATCAGAGCATTTTTCATGCTCCAATACTCTCCTGAATTGCTCAAGACAAAGGCATTTTTTTGGAGATCGGTGACATACCTGGCTCTACATGGGGAAAGCTAGGGTGCCCGGTGATGTCACCAGCACTAATAGGTGGGCTTTAATGCTGCCATAGCCTCTAAAACAGCTAAGGCACCGCTAATGCCCATCTATGTGAACACTGCTAGGCAGAAACCTCTGCCTAGCAATGTAATAATATAAACGAAAAAGCTGTGATGCTCATATCAGGAGGGCCGGATGGGTGAGGATGGGGATTTGTGCGGGTTTAGCTCTGAATCTGGATAACCCCTTTAAATATTTTTTTTATTTTTTGTAGGTACCATAGCTTTGAATGATTTATAGTTTGTTAATTCAAACTCTTTCAGTGGCAGTGTCCTTGGCAATCTGAGTGAATACAAGAAGATAAGGGACAGTCTGTAAGCACAAAGATTCTTAGTGCTTTTCTTTATTAACGATAAATCAGAAGATGAAAAGAATTTCCAAGATTCATTAGAAATAAAAACAATATCTGACTGAGCTCTTAAGTCTACCATGTCATGATTAAATACCTTAGGCGAACAATAATGGTTATATTGTATGTATAAATTAATTGATGAGATAGTTGAAGATTTATGAAGTCAAGAAAGCGCTCATGGAGCTTAAGAAAGGCTTAAGTATGTTGGGAAGTGCTTTTGTTTCTTGCTTAGTGCAATGCCACAATGAATGACTGCTAAATAAAGACCATATTCACTGGGATAACCTGTGTATTAGTGACTTTTCAAGACAACTAATGATAACTGTATTATGGGTAGGCTATGACTTATATAATGATGGTTGCTCAGATTGGACAGTTTGGGGGTCTGATTGCTGTAGGGTCATATGACACATTGCTGAGCATGCACTAAAATAAAAACATATCTTATTCTACAAGATCCCAGTGTTCCTCTAGAAAAGGCAGTGTAGGACTTAGGTTCATAGGGCTCAACAAAGAAACCCATCCTACCTGCAGACAGAACATATGCTTCTCTTCTTTTAGCTGCATTGTATTATTACTATTAAATCCCATGAGAAATATACCCTAATGAAGAATGATTGGCTCTAAAGTCTGTTCCAAAATGAGTTGTCTTCTGCTAGACCTTTGAGAATAATTATGTGAAAATTCACTTTTTATTGAGATGTTAAGTAATAAATGTATAAGAAAGACAAAATAAAAAATCCACTATAATGTGTAATGCAGAAAGTAAACATAATATTGAGAGGGGAATATAGGATAGGGTAAGAATGGGAAGAGAAAGGGAGAATGAGAAGGTGTAACTCATACATAACAGAAAAATATCAATGCAAATATAACTCAACTAACTTTTAATGTCAGAGTACCCAGTAGATAAACAGGTAAACATATACAAAAATGTATGGGGGGAAAATAATCTTAGCATTTATTGCCATGGTGTTAATGTATATATACCAGGGGTTCCAGTTTCGTGTAAAGGTACCATGGGAATGGTATATGGCGCAATTTGTCATGCCATATTCTAACAATAGGAACATAGTGTAATTCCCATAGACTCTAATGCTAATATGTTGGAGTCTATGAAAGAAGCAATCTAAAGATTTCTTGTTATAGTTCCCCATAGGAAGATAAAAAAAGTGTAAAAAAATAAAAAAAATACATATTATGGGCATAGCCATATGTGAACAATTCCAGCACTATTAAAATATTAAAATATTTATCCCATATAGAAAATGGAAAAAGAAAGTCAAAATGACCAACTCTTTTTGATAGCTTCTCATCCCACAAAAAAATTAAATAAGAAAAAGTGATTAAAAAAGTCATACACACCCCAAAATACTTTCTATAAAAATGATAGATTGTCTGCAAGAACTGAGCCCTCACATAGCTCCATAACAATAACTACAAAAAATGTTATAGCGGTCATTATAAAACCACAAGAAAAACTATACATACGTGGTATCACCAGAATCATACTGACTTGGAGAATGAAAGTAACTTGTCAGTTTTACCATACAGGGAATGCCATAAAAACAAAACCCATTAAACTGTTGCAGAATTGCATTTTTTCCAATTTAGAATTCAATTTGGAATTATTTATCAGTTTCCCACTATACTATATACAAAATTAAATGGTGGAATTAGAAAGTGCAACTTTTCTTACAAAAAAATAAGCCCACTTAAGGCTATGTGAACAGAAAAAATAAAAAAGTTATCACCCCAGAGAAGTAGGGAGTGAAAAATGTAAACGTAAAAATGAAAAAAATAAAATAAAACTCCGGGCTGAAAGGGTAAGGCTAGTTTCACACTAGCGTTCGTCGGTCCGCTCGTGAGCTCCGTTTGAAGGGGCTCACGAGCGGACCCGAACGCCTCCGTCCAGCCCTGATGCAGTCTGAATGGAGCGGATCCGCTCAGACTGCATCAGTCTGGCGGCGTTTAGCCTCCGCTCCGCTCGCCTCCGCACGGCCAGGCGGACAGCTGAACGCTGCTTGCAGCATTCAGCTGTCCGCCTGGCCGTGCGGAGGCGAGCGGATCCGTTCAGACTTACAATGTAAGTCAATGGGAACGGATCCGCTTGAAGATGTCACCATATGGCTCAATCTTCAAGCGGATCCATCCCCCATTGACTTTACATTGAAAGTCTGAACGGATCCGCTCAGGCATCTTGCGCACTTAGAAAATTTTCTAAGTTATTAATGCAGACGGATCCGTACTGAACGGAGCCTCCGTCTGCATTAATATGATCGGATCCGTTCAGAACGGATCCGATCAAGCGCTAGTGTGAAAGTAGCCTTAAAGAGGTTGTCCAGCCTAGAAATCCAGTTTTCTTTATAAGAGAATTTTGAGTTAATAAAGGTGAACACCCAGTTCAGGATACACATATATTAGCCATAATGGAGATCAGTTACAATAGACATCTTTTTTTTTTTTTCTGTCTCTGGAAGACCTATCCTATATTACACAGACATTCTTTTCATTTGTGAAATGCTTAATTTTCATTGTAATTATAAATGCAGGTCGATTAAACACTCTTTTATCACATATTATAGATGATTGCTAGGGGTCACAGTAGGGCAGCACATTGTGATCTGGTTATTGTCAAAGAACCCTTCTAACAAGTAGGGTTGTTTAAAGTGAAGTATCTTTTTTTTTATTTTATTGTGTATTAAAAAAAGACCTAACAGAGACTGAAATGGTGCCTCTATACCATATAATATAATATGTTGAAACCTATAGTTAGTGATGGATAAACATCGGCCAGGACGATTTAAGAACGCGATCGAATATTCGTGAACCACAAGTTCGCGCAATTCCCCATTCACTTTAATGGCAGGCAAATCTGAAATACCTTCAGGTTATTATTGCAGCCAACAAATACTTACAAGAATTGCACAAATCGTCCCACAACATGAACAGTGTCATACCAGAGGGGGACCAATGGCAAAAATTCCCACCAAAAATATGTATTTTAATCAGGGGCCATTTTTTGGCATCTTAAAGGGAAACTGTTAAAAATGTGGCCTGCTGGAGCATAGCAAAATTTTATTTTAGGCCACAGGAGTTTTTTTTTTTATGACTAGCTATGCAGATATACAGTGTAGTGATTATAGTTTTGGGCTGTGATGCAGTAGCTGTGAGTTCAAATCCTAAGTTTTTAGCCATAATATAGTTACATATATTATTATATATTTAGAATATATAATATATAATAAGATATGTAAATATATTATGGCTAAAACATCAGTAGTAGTTTCCCAAATATTATGCATTCATATATATCAGAAGCATGATTATATATATATATATATATTTTTTTTTTTTTCTTGTATTACACATTTATGTTGTTCCATACATTTTTTACAATAAAAAAAAATATATATATATATATATATATATATATATATATATATTTAACCTCTATTTCTTAAAAAAAATAAAATCTGTATTTCAACGTTCCACATCATAGCTCAGATCTTTAAACACTACACTAGAAAGCTGCATAGCTAATAACTAAAAAAACATAAAATATAAGACTTCTACTATACTGTACTTCTACTGAGACCTATACAGTATAATTCTCATATTTTATTTTTTGTTTAGTTGCTGGCTAGGGATGAGCGAACTCGAACTGTATAGTTCGGGTTCGTACCGAATTTTGGGGTGTCCGTGACACGGACCCGAACCCGGACATTTTCGTAAAAGTCCGGGTTCGGGTTCGGTGTTCGTCGCTTTCTTCGCGCTTTTGTGACGCTTTCTTGGCGCTTTTTGAAAGGCTGCAAAGCAGCCAATCAACAAGCGTCATACTACTTGCCCCAAGAGGCCATCACAGCCATGCCTACTATTGGCATGGCTGTGATTGGCCAGAGCACCATGTGACCCAGCCTCTATTTAAGCTGGAGTCACATAGCGCCGCCCGTCACTCTGCTCTGATTAGCGTAGGGAGAGGTTGCGGCTGCGACAGTAGGGCGAGATTAGGCAGATTAACTCCTCCAAAGGACTTGATTAACTGATCGATCTGCAGCTGTGGATCATTGAGCTGCTGATCCTCAATTGCTCACTGTTTTTAGGCTGCACAGACCGTTTGTCAGTCACATTTTTCTGGGGTGATCGGCGGCCATTTTGTGTCTTGTGGTGCGCCAGCACAAGCTGCGACCAAGTGCATTTAACCCTCAATGGTGTGGTTGTTTTTTGGCTAAAGCCTACATCAGGGTGAAGCTGTCACACCAAGTGCATTTAACCAGCAATAGTCTGTTCATTTTTTGGCCATATACAAAATCAGGGGCAAGCTGCGCCTGTCACCAAGTGCATTTAACCCTCAATGGTGTGGTTGTTTTTTGGCTAAAGCCTACATCAGGGTGAAGCTGTCACACCAAGTGCATTTAACCAGCAATAGTCTGTTCATTTTTTGGCCATATACTAAATCAGGGGCAAGCTGCGCCTGTCACCAAGTGCATTTAACCCTCAATGGTGTGGTTGTTTTTTGGCTAAAGCCTACATCAGGGTGAAGCTGTCACACCAAGTGCATTTAACCAGCAATAGTCTGTTTATTTTTTGGCCATATCCCAGTCTAATTCTGTCACTAAATCCATACCGGTCACCCAGCGCCTAAATACTAGGCCTCAAATTTATATCCAGCTAAATCTGTCCCTAGTGCTGTAGCTGGGCGAGTTATTTAGTGTCCGTTCAAGCACATTTCTTGTTCTGGGTTGAAATACAATTCCCAATTTAGCAATTTCATAATTTAGTGGTTTCTGCTATATCAGAGCTATTTGAAATCTATCCCTAAAAGGGTATATAATATTCAAGGTGCACATTGGGTCATTCAGAATAACTTCACACACACCCGCTACTGTGTATTTCCAAGTCTAATTCTGTCACTAAACCCATACCTGTCACGCAGCGCCTAAATACTAGGCCTCAAATTTATATCCAGCTAAATCTGTCCCTAGTGCTGTAGCTGGGCGAGTTATTTAGTGTCCGTTCAAGCACATTTCTTGTTCTGGGTTGAAATACAATTCCCAATTTAGCAATTTCATAATTTAGTGGTTTCTGCTATATCAGAGCTATTTGAAATCTATCCCTAAAAGGGTATATAATATTCAAGGTGCACATTGGGTCATTCAGAATAACTTCACACACACCCGCTACTGTGTATTTCCAAGTCTAATTCTGGCACTAAACCCATACCTGTCACCCAGCGCCTAAATACTAGGCCTCAAATTTATATCCCGCTAAATCTGTCCTTAGTGCTGTAGCTGGGCGAGTTATTTAGTGTCCGTTCAAGCACATTTCTTGTTCTGGGTTGAAATACAATTCCCAATTTAGCAATTTCATAATTTAGTGGTTTCTGCTATATCAGAGCTATTTGAAATCTATCCCTAAAAGGGTATATAATATTCAAGGTGCACATTGGGTCATTCAGAATAACTTCACACACACCCGCTACTGTGTATTTCCAAGTCTAATTCTGGCACTAAACCCATACCTGTCACCCAGCGCCTAAATACTAGGCCTCAAATTTATATCCCGCTAAATCTGTCCTTAGTGCTGTAGCTGGGCGAGTTATTTAGTGTCCGTTCAAGCACATTTCTTGTTCTGGGTTGAAATACAATTCCCAATTTAGCAATTTCATAATTTAGTGGTTTCTGCTATATCAGAGCTATTTGAAATCTATCCCTAAAAGGGTATATAATATTCAAGGTGCACATTGGGTCATTCAGAATAACTTCACACACACCCGCTACTGTGTATTTCCAAGTCTAATTCTGGCACTAAACCCATACCTGTCACCCAGCGCCTAAATACTAGGCCTCAAATTTATATCCCGCTAAATCTGTCCTTAGTGCTGTAGCTGGGCGAGTTATTTAGTGTCCGTTCAAGCACATTTCTTGTTCTGGGTTGAAATACAATTCCCAATTTAGCAATTTCATAATTTAGTGGTTTCTGCTATATCAGAGCTATTTGAAATCTATCCCTAAAAGGGTATATAATATTCAAGGTGCACATTGGGTCATTCAGAATAACTTCACACACACCCGCTACTGTGTATTTCCAAGTCTAATTCTGGCACTAAACCCATACCTGTCACCCAGCGCCTAAATACTAGGCCTCAAATTTATATCCCGCTAAATCTGTCCTTAGTGCTGTAGCTGGGCGAGTTATTTAGTGTCCGTTCAAGCACATTTCTTGTTCTGGGTTGAAATACAATTCCCAATTTAGCAATTTCATAATTTAGTGGTTTCTGCTATATCAGAGCTATTTGAAATCTATCCCTAAAAGGGTATATAATATTCAAGGTGCACATTGGGTCATTCAGAATAACTTCACACACACCCGCTACTGTGTATTTCCAAGTCTAATTCTGGCACTAAACCCATACCTGTCACCCAGCGCCTAAATACTAGGCCTCAAATTTATATCCCGCTAAATCTGTCCTTAGTGCTGTAGCTGGGCGAGTTATTTAGTGTCCGTTCAAGCACATTTCTTGTTCTGGGTTGAAATACAATTCCCAATTTAGCAATTTCATAATTTAGTGGTTTCTGCTATATCAGAGCTATTTGAAATCTATCCCTAAAAGGGTATATAATATTCAAGGTGCACATTGGGTCATTCAGAATAACTTCACACACACCCGCTACTGTGTATTTCCAAGTCTAATTCTGGCACTAAACCCATACCTGTCACCCAGCGCCTAAATACTAGGTCTCAAATTTATATCCCGCTAAATCTGTCCTTAGTGCTGTAGCTGGGCGAGTTATTTAGTGTCCGTTCAAGCACATTTCTTGTTCTGGGTTGAAATACAATTCCCAATTTAGCAATTTCATAATTTAGTGGTTTCTGCTATATCAGAGCTATTTGAAATCTATCCCTAAAAGGGTATATAATATTCAAGGTGCACATTGGGTCATTCAGAATAACTTCACACACACCCGCTACTGTGTATTTCCAAGTCTAATTCTGGCACTAAACCCATACCTGTCACCCAGCGCCTAAATACTAGGCCTCAAATTTATATCCCGCTAAATCTGTCCTTAGTGCTGTAGCTGGGCGAGTTATTTAGTGTCCGTTCAAGCACATTTCTTGTTCTGGGTTGAAATACAATTCCCAATTTAGCAATTTCATAATTTAGTGGTTTCTGCTATATCAGAGCTATTTGAAATCTATCCCTAAAAGGGTATATAATATTCAAGGTGCACATAGGGTCATTCAGAATAACTTCACACACACGCTTCTGTGCATTTCCAAGTCTAATTCTGTCACTAAATCCATACCGGTCACCCAGCGCCTAAATACTAGGCCTCAAATTTATATCCAGCTAAATCTGTCCCTAGTGCTGTAGCTGGGCGAGTTATTTAGTGTCCGTTCAAGCACATTTCTTGTTCTGGGTTGAAATACAATTCCCAATTTAGCAATTTCATAATTTAGTGGTTTCTGCTATATCAGAGCTATTTGAAATCTATCCCTAAAAGGGTATATAATATTCAAGGTGCACATTGGGTCATTCAGAATAACTTCACACACACCCGCTACTGTGTATTTCCAAGTCTAATTCTGGCACTAAACCCATACCTGTCACCCAGCGCCTAAATACTAGGCCTCAAATTTATATCCCGCTAAATCTGTCCTTAGTGCTGTAGCTGGGCGAGTTATTTAGTGTCCGTTCAAGCACATTTCTTGTTCTGGGTTGAAATACAATTCCCAATTTAGCAATTTCATAATTTAGTGGTTTCTGCTATATCAGAGCTATTTGAAATCTATCCCTAAAAGGGTATATAATATTCAAGGTGCACATTGGGTCATTCAGAATAACTTCACACACACCCGCTACTGTGTATTTCCAAGTCTAATTCTGGCACTAAACCCATACCTGTCACCCAGCGCCTAAATACTAGGCCTCAAATTTATATCCCGCTAAATCTGTCCTTAGTGCTGTAGCTGGGCGAGTTATTTAGTGTCCGTTCAAGCACATTTCTTGTTCTGGGTTGAAATACAATTCCCAATTTAGCAATTTCATAATTTAGTGGTTTCTGCTATATCAGAGCTATTTGAAATCTATCCCTAAAAGGGTATATAATATTCAAGGTGCACATTGGGTCATTCAGAATAACTTCACACACACCCGCTACTGTGTATTTCCAAGTCTAATTCTGGCACTAAACCCATACCTGTCACCCAGCGCCTAAATACTAGGTCTCAAATTTATATCCCGCTAAATCTGTCCTTAGTGCTGTAGCTGGGCGAGTTATTTAGTGTCCGTTCAAGCACATTTCTTGTTCTGGGTTGAAATACAATTCCCAATTTAGCAATTTCATAATTTAGTGGTTTCTGCTATATCAGAGCTATTTGAAATCTATCCCTAAAAGGGTATATAATATTCAAGGTGCACATTGGGTCATTCAGAATAACTTCACACACACCCGCTACTGTGTATTTCCAAGTCTAATTCTGGCACTAAACCCATACCTGTCACCCAGCGCCTAAATACTAGGCCTCAAATTTATATCCCGCTAAATCTGTCCTTAGTGCTGTAGCTGGGCGAGTTATTTAGTGTCCGTTCAAGCACATTTCTTGTTCTGGGTTGAAATACAATTCCCAATTTAGCAATTTCATAATTTAGTGGTTTCTGCTATATCAGAGCTATTTGAAATCTATCCCTAAAAGGGTATATAATATTCAAGGTGCACATAGGGTCATTCAGAATAACTTCACACACACGCTTCTGTGCATTTCCAAGTCTAATTCTGTCACTAAATCCATACCGGTCACCCAGCGCCTAAATACTAGGCCTCAAATTTATATCCAGCTAAATCTGTCCCTAGTGCTGTAGCTGGGCGAGTTATTTAGTGTCCGTTCAAGCACATTTCTTGTTCTGGGTTGAAATACAATTCCCAATTTTGCAATTTCATAATTTAGTCGTTTCTGCTATATCAGAGCTATTTGAAATCTATCCCTAAAAGGGTAGATCATATTGAAGGTGCACATAGGGTCATTCAGAATAACTTCACACACACGCTTCTGTGCATTTCCAAGTCTAATTCTGTCACTAAATCCATACCGGTCACCCAGCGCCTAAATACTAGGCCTCAAATTTATATCCCGCTGAATTTGAATACAATACATTGGGCCAAATAATATATTTGTTGTTGTGGTGAACCATAACAATGAGAAAAACATCTAGTAAGGGACGCGGACGTGGACATGGTCGTGGTGGTGTTAGTGGACCCTCTGGTGCTGGGAGAGGACGTGGCCGTTCTGCCACATCCACACGTCCTAGTGTACCAACTACCTCAGGTCCCAGTAGCCGCCAGAATTTACAGCGATATATGGTGGGGCCCAATGCCGTTCTAAGGATGGTAAGGCCTGAGCAGGTACAGGCATTAGTCAATTGGGTGGCCGACAGTGGATCCAGCACGTTCACATTATCTCCCACCCAGTCTTCTGCAGAAAGCGCACAGATGGCGCCTGAAAACCAACCCCATCAGTCTGTCACATCACCCCCATGCATACCAGGGACACTGTCTCAGCCTCAAGTTATGCAGCAGTCTCTTATGCTGTTTGAAGACTCCGCTGGCAGGGTTTCCCAAGGGCATCCACCTAGCCCTTCCCCAGCGGTGAAAGACATAGAATGCACTGACGCACAACCACTTATGTTTCCTGATGATGAGGACATGGGAATACCACCTCAGCATGTCTCTGATGATGACGAAACACAGGTGCCAACTGCTGCGTCTTTCTGCAGTGTGCAGACTGAACAGGAGGTCAGGGATCAAGACTGGGTGGAAGACGATGCAGGGGACGATGAGGTCCTAGACCCCACATGGAATGAAGGTCGTGCCACTGACTTTCACAGTTCGGAGGAAGAGGCAGTGGTGAGACCGAGCCAACAGCGTAGCAAAAGAGGGAGCAGTGGGCAAAAGCAGAACACCCGCCGCCAAGAGACTCCGCCTGCTACTGACCGCCGCCATCTGGGACCGAGCACCCCAAAGGCAGCTTCAAGGAGTTCCCTGGCATGGCACTTCTTCAAACAATGTGCTGACGACAAGACCCGAGTGGTTTGCACGCTGTGCCATCAGAGCCTGAAGCGAGGCATTAACGTTCTGAACCTGAGCACAACCTGCATGACCAGGCACCTGCATGCAAAGCATGAACTGCAGTGGAGTAAACACCTTAAAACCAAGGAAGTCACTCAGGCTCCCCCTGCTACCTCTTCTGCTGCTGCCGCCTCGGCCTATTCTGCTGCTGCCGCCTCGGCCTCTTCCTCCGCCTCTGGAGGAACGTTGGCACCTGCCGCCCAGCAAACAGGGGATGTACCACCAACACCACCACCACCACCTCCGTCACCAAGCGTCTCAACCATGTCACACGCCAGCGTTCAGCTCTCCATCTCACAAACATTTGATAGAAAGCGTAAATTCCCACCTAGCCACCCTCGATCCCTGGCCCTGAATGCCAGCATTTCTAAACTACTGGCCTATGAAATGCTGTCATTTAGGCTGGTGGACACAGACAGCTTCAAACAGCTCATGTCGCTTGCTGTCCCACAGTATGTTGTTCCCAGCCGGCACTACTTCTCCAAGAGAGCCGTGCCTTCCCTGCACAACCAAGTATCCGATAAAATCAAGTGTGCACTGCGCAACGCCATCTGTGGCAAGGTCCACCTAACCACAGATACGTGGACCAGTAAGCACGGCCAGGGACGCTATATCTCCCTAACTGCACACTGGGTAAATGTAGTGGCAGCTGGGCCCCAGGCGGAGAGCTGTTTGGCGCACGTCCTTCCGCCGCCAAGGATCGCAGGGCAACATTCTTTGCCTCCTGTTGCCACCTCCTCCTTCTCGGCTTCCTCCTCCTCTTCTTCCACCTGCTCATCCAGTCAGCCACACACCTTCACCACCAACTTCAGCACAGCCCGGGGTAAACGTCAGCAGGCCATTCTGAAACTCATATGTTTGGGGGACAGGCCCCACACCGCACAGGAGTTGTGGCGGGGTATAGAACAACAGACCGACGAGTGGTTGCTGCCGGTGAGCCTCAAGCCCGGCCTGGTGGTGTGTGATAATGGGCGAAATCTCGTTGCAGCTCTGGGACTAGCCAATTTGACGCACATCCCTTGCTTGGCGCATGTGCTGAATTTGGTGGTGCAGAAGTTCATTCACAACTACCCCGACATGTCAGAGCTGCTGCATAAAGTGCGGGCCGTCTGTTCGCGCTTCCGGCGTTCACATCCTGCTGCTGCTCGCCTGTCTGCGCTACAGCGTAACTTCGGCCTTCCCGCTCACCGCCTCATATGCGACGTGCCCACCAGGTGGAACTCCACCTTGCACATGCTGGACAGACTGTGCGAGCAGCAGCAGGCCATAGTGGAGTTTCAGCTGCAGCACGCACGGGTCAGTCGCACTACAGAACAGCACCACTTCACCACCAATGACTGGGCCTCCATGCGAGACCTGTGTGCCCTGTTGCGCTGTTTCGAGTACTCCACCAACATGGCCAGTGGCGATGACACCGTTATCAGCGTTACAATACCACTTCTATGTCTCCTTGAGAAAACACTTAGGGCGATGATGGAAGAGGAGGTGGCCCAGGAGGAGGAGGAGGAGGAGGAGGAGGAAGAGGGGTCATTTTTAGCACTTTCAGGCCAGTCTCTTCGAAGTGACTCAGAGGGAGGTTTTTGGCAACAGCAGAGGCCAGGTACAAATGTGGCCAGCCAGGGCCCACTACTGGAGGACGAGGAGGACGAGGATGAGGAGGAGGTGGAGGAGGATGAGGATGAAGCATGGTCACAGCGGGGTGGCACCCAACGCAGCTCGGGTCCATCACTGGTGCGTGGCTGGGGGGAAAGGCAGGACGATGACGATACGCCTCCCACAGAGGACAGCTTGTCCTTATCCCTGGGCAGCCTGGCACACATGAGCGACTACATGCTGCAGTGCCTGCGCAACGACAGCAGAGTTGCCCACATTTTAACCTGTGCGGACTACTGGGTTGCCACCCTGCTGGATCCACGCTACAAAGACAATGTGCCCACCTTACTTCCTGCACTGGAGCGTGATAGGAAGATGCGCGAGTACAAGCGCACGTTGGTAGACGCGCAACTGAGAGCATTCCCAAATGTCACAGGGGAACAAGTGGAAGCCCAAGGCCAAGGCAGAGGAGGAGCAAGAGGTCGCCAAGGCAGCTGTGTCACGGCCAGCTCCTCTGAGGGCAGGGTTAGCATGGCAGAGATGTGGAAAACTTTTGTCAACACGCCACAGCTAACTGCACCACCACCTGATACGCAACGTGTTAGCAGGAGGCAACATTTCACTAACATGGTGGAACAGTACGTGTGCACACCCCTCCACGTACTGACTGATGGTTCGGCCCCATTCAACTTCTGGGTCTCTAAATTGTCCACGTGGCCAGAGCTAGCCTTTTATGCCTTGGAGGTGCTGGCCTGCCCGGCAGCCAGCGTTTTGTCTGAACGTGTATTCAGCACGGCAGGGGGCGTCATTACAGACAAACGCAGCCGCCTGTCTACAGCCAATGTGGACAAGCTGACGTTCATAAAAATGAACCAGGCATGGATCCCACAGGACCTGTCCGTCCCTTGTCCAGATTAGACATTAACTACCTCCCCATAACCATATATTATTGGACTCCAGGGCACTTCCTCATTCAATCCTATTTTTATTTTCATTTTACCATTATATTGCGATGCTACCCAAAGTTGAATGAACCTCTCCTCTGCCTGTGTGCTAGGCCTAAATATATGCCAATGGACTGTTGCAGTGGTGGCTGACATGAAGCCTGATTCTCTGCTATGACATGCAGACTAATTCTCTGCTGACATGAAGCCAGATTGTCTGTTACGGGACCTCTCTCCTCTGCCTGGGTGCTGGGCCTAAATTTATGACAATGGACTGTTGCAGTGGTGGCTGACGTGAAGCCTCATTCTCTGCTATGACATGCAGACTGATTCTCTGCTGACATGAAGCCAGATTGTCTGTTACGGGACCTCTCTCCTCTGCCTGTGTGCTAGGCCTAAATATATGCCAATGGACTGTTGCAGTGGTGGCTGACGTGAAGCCTGATTCTCTGCTATGACATGCAGACTGATTCTCTGCTGACATGAAGCCAGATCCTCTGTTACGGGACCTCTCTCCTCTGCCTGTGTGTGTGCTGGGCCTAAATATATGCCAATGGACTGTTGCAGTGGTGGCTGACGTGAAGCCTCATTCTCTGCTATGACATGCAGACTAATTCTCTGCTGACATGAAGACAGATTCTCTGTTACGGGACCTCCCTCCTCTGCCTGGGTGCTGGGCCTAAATATATGCCAATGGACTGTTGCAGTGGTGGGTGACGTGAAGCCTCATTCTCTGCTATGACATGCAGACTAATTCTCTGCTGACATGAAGCCAGATTGTCTGTTACGGGACCTCTCTCCTCTGCCTGTGTGTGTGCTGGGCCTAAATATATGCCAATGGACTGTTGCAGTGGTGGCTGACGTGAAGCCTCATTCTCTGCTATGACATGCAGACTAATTCTCTGCTGACATGAAGACAGATTCTCTGTTACGGGACCTCTCTCCTCTGCCTGTGTGTGTGCTGGGCCTAAATATATGCCAATGGACTGTTGCAGTGGTGGCTGACGTGAAGCCTCATTCTCTGCTATGACATGCAGACTAATTCTCTGCTGACATGAAGACAGATTCTCTGTTACGGGACCTCCCTCCTCTGCCTGGGTGCTGGGCCTAAATATATGCCAATGGACTGTTGCAGTGGTGGGTGACGTGAAGCCTCATTCTCTGCTATGACATGCAGACTGATTCTCTGCTGTCATGAAGCCAGATTGTCTGTTACGGGACCTCTCTGCTCTGCCTGTGTGCTAGGCCTAAATATATGCCAATGGACTGTTGCAGTGGTGGGTGACGTGAAGCCTCATTCTCTGCTATGACATGCAGACTGATTCTCTGCTGTCATGAAGCCAGATTGTCTGTTACGGGACCTCTCTGCTCTGCCTGTGTGCTAGGCCTAAATATATGCCAATGGACTGTTGCAGTGGTGGGTGACGTGAAGCCTCATTCTCTGCTATGACATGCAGACTGATTCTCTGCTGACATGAAGCCAGATTGTCTGTTACGGGACCTCTCTCCTCTGCCTGTGTGCTAGGCCTAAATATATGCCAATGGACTGTTGCAGTGGTGGCTGACGTGAAGCCTCATTCTCTGCTATGACATGCAGACTAATTCTCTGCTGACATGAAGCCAGATTGTCTGTTACGGGACCTCTCTCCTCTGCCTGGGTGCTGGGCCTAAATTTATGACAATGGACTGTTGCAGTGGTGGCTGACGTGAAGCCTGATTCTCTGCTATGACATGCAGACTGATTCTCTGCTGACATGAAGCCAGATCCTCTGTTACGGGACCTCTCTCCTCTGCCTGTGTGTGTGCTGGGCCTAAATATATGCCAATGGACTGTTGCAGTGGTGGCTGACGTGAAGCCTCATTCTCTGCTATGACATGCAGACTGATTCTCTGCTGACATGAAGCCAGATTCTCTGTTACGGGACCTCTCTCCTCTGCCTGTGTGTGTGCTGGGCCTAAATATATGCCAATGGACTGTTGCAGTGGTGGCTGACGTGAAGCCTCATTCTCTGCTATGACATGCAGACTAATTCTCTGCTGACATGAAGACAGATTCTCTGTTACGGGACCTCTCTCCTCTGCCTGGGTGCCGGGGCCTAAATATCTGAGAATGGACTGTTCCAGTGGTGGGTGACGGGAAGCCAGATTCTCTGCTATGGAACCTCTCTCCAATTGATTTTGGTTATCTTTTATTTATTTAATTTTTAATTTAATTCATTTCCCTATCCACATTTGTTTGCAGGGGATTTACCTACATGTTGCTGCCTTTTGCAGCCCTCTAGCTCTTTCCTGGGCTGTTTTACAGCCTTTTTAGTGCCGAAAAGTTTGGGTCCCCATTGACTTCAATGGGGTTCGGGTTCGGGACGAAGTTCGGATCGGGTTCGGATCCCGAACCCGAACATTTCCGGGATGTTCGGCCGAACTTCTCGAACCCGAACATCCAGGTGTTCGCTCAACTCTATTGCTGGCTATTTGTTGTAGTGGTTAAAATTCTGGGCTGTGATGCAGATGCTATGAGTTCAAATCCTGTCACAAATTTTTCAGAAATAGAGGCTGAACTTAATAAATATATATATATATATATATATATATATTAAAAAAAGAGGCACACCAAAACCTCATTCCAACTGTGAAGTATGGTGGTGGGTGCATCATGGTTTGGCGCTGGTTCAGGGTCTGGATGGATTGCTATCATCAAAGGAAAAACAAATTCCTTTATTCAGACATTTTGCAGGAGAACCTAAGGCTATCTGTCAACCAGCTGAAGTTCAACAGAAGATGGGTGTTGCAACAGGACAACAACCCAAAGAATAGAAGTAAATCAACAACAGAATGGCTTAAACAGAAGAAAATACGCCTTCTGGAGTGGCCCAGTCGTCCTGACCTCTACCCGATTGAGATGCTGTGGCATGACCTCAAGAAAGCGATTCACACCAGACATCCCAAGAATATTGCTGAACTAAAACAGTTCTGTAAAGAGGAATGGTCAAGAATTACTCCTGACACGTTGCACGTTGCACGTTGTGCATGTCTGATCTGCAACTACAGGAAACGTTTGGTTGAAGTTATTGCTGCCAAAGGAGGTTCAACCAGTTATTAAATCCAAGGGTTCACATACTTTTTCCACCTGCATTGTGAATGTTTACATGGTGTGTTCAATAAAAACATGGTAACATTTAATTCTTTGTGTGTTAATATTTTAACCCCTTAGGGACCCATGATGTACCGGTACATCATGGATCCCGAGTCCTTAAGGACCCATGACGTACCGGGTTTAAAGAGAGATTGTGGCACCCCAGGGGTTAATCCACACAGGATGCCGGCTGAAATCATTCAGCCGGCATCCTGTCACAACGCTGGGGGGGGTTATATGACCCCCCCATATTGGCGATCGCAGCAAACCGCAGGTCAATTCAGATCTACGGTTTGTTGCGATTTCTGCAGTTTCTGATCGCCGCGGTCCCTGACCGCGGTGATCAGAAACTTTAGTGTGGTGAAAATCTATATTTATCAAGGGGAGTGTTGGGTGCAAGGGGAGTGTTGCGGGCGGTGCGGGCGGTGCAGGAGGCGGGCGGTGCAGCAGGCGGGATCGCGTTCCACCACCCGCCTCACGCCGAATAATCGTTGGTGTACAGTGGTATACCAGGGTGTCAGCACATTGCTGACACCCTGGTATAAACGGCTGACATCTGTGAATGGATGTCAGCCGTTTAACCCTTTCCATACAGCGGTCCGTACGGACCGTTGTATGGAAAGAGTTAACAGAAAGATGCGGCTCCCTCCCTCTCCCATCGGGGGGCTGCTGTGCCTTTGCAGCCCCCCGACAGGATGGGGTGACAGAGGGAGGGAGCCCCAATCCTTACCCTTCCCCATCTGGCCACAACTTCGCAGACGGGGAAGGTTCCCATGGCAACAGGACGCCTTCTCAGGCGTCCTGCTGTCCACGGTGCTGAACAGATCTGTGCTAAAGGCATAGATCTGTTCAGACAAAGTGTAAGTAAAATACAGTACAGTACAATATATATTGTACTTCAAGAACCAAGTGGGTCTGGGTAAAAAAAAAAGTAAAAAAAAGTTTAAAAAAATTAAAAATCAAAAAACACATTTATCACTGATTAAAAATGAAAAAAAAAACACATGTTTGGTATCGCCGCGTTCGTAACAACCTGATCTATAAAACAGTCATGTTACTTTCCCTGCATGGTGAATGCCATAAAAATAAAAAAATAAAAACTATGAGAAAATTTGAAATTTTGCCCACCTTACTTCCCAAAAAAGGTAATAAAAGTGATCAAAAAAGTCGCATGTACGCTAAAATAGTGCCAATCAAACCGTCATCTCATCCTGCAAAAAATGAGACCCTACCCAAGATAATCGCCAAAAAACTATGGCTTTTAGACTATGGAAACACTAAAACATGATTTTTTTTGTTTCAAAAATGAAATCATTGTGTAAAACTTACATAAATAAAAAAAAGTATACATATTAGGTATCACCGTGTCCGTATTGACCGGCTCTATAAAAATATCACATGAGTTAACCCCTCAGATGACCACCGTAAAAAAATAAAAAATAAAAACGGTTTAAAAAAAGCCATTTTATTTCATCTTACGTCACAAAAAGTGACCAAAAAGTCATATGCACCCCAAAATAGTGCCAATAAACCAGCCATCTAATCCCGCAAACAATGAGACCCTACTTAAGATAATCGCCCAAAAACTGAAAAAACTATGGCTCTTAGGCTATGGAGACACTAAAACTTTTTTTGTTTTAAAAATGAAATCATTGTGTAAAACTTACATAAATAAAAAAAATTGTATACATATTAGGTATCGCCGCGTCCATGACAACCTGCTCTATAAAATTACCACATGATCTAACCTTTCAGATGAATGTTGTAAATAACAAAAAAAAAGGTGCCAAAAAAGCTATTTCTTGTTACCTTGCCTGCACAAAAAGTGTAATATAGAGCAACCAAAAATCATATGTACCCTAAACTAGTACCAACAAAACTGCCACCCTATCCCTTAGTTTCTAAAATGGGGTCACTTTTTTGGAGTTTCTACTCTAGGGGTGCATCAGGAAGGCTTCAAATGGGACATGGTGTCAAAAATACCAGTCCAGCAAAATCTGCCTTCCAAAATCCAAACGGCGCACCTTTCACTCTACGCCCCGCTGTGTGGCCGTACAGTAGTTTACAGCCACATATGGGGTGTTTCTGTAAACGGCAGAGTCAGGGCAATAAAGATACAGTCTTGTTTGGCTGTTAACCCTTGCTTTGTTAGTGGAAAAAATGGATTAAAATGGAAAATTAGGCAAAAAAATGAAATTCTCAAATTTCATCCCCATTTGACAATAACTCTTGTGCAACACCTAAAGGGTTAACGAAGTTTGTAAAATCAGTTTTGAATACCTTGAGGGGTGTAGTTTATAGAATGGGGTCATTTTGGGTGGTTTCTATTATGTAAGCCTCGCAAAGTGACTTCAGAGCTGTAGTGCTCCCTAAAAATTGGGTTTTTGTAAATTTCAGAAAAATTTCAATATTTGCTTCTAAAGTTCTAAACCTTGTAACATCCCCAAAAATAAAATATAATTCTCAAAATAATTCAAACATGAAGTAGACATATGGGGAATGTAAAGTCATCACAATTTTTGGGGGTATTACTATGTATTACAGAAGTAGAGAAACTGAAACTTGCAAATTTTTGGTAAATTAGGTATTTTTTTATGCAAATTTTTTTTACTTCATTTTACCAGTGTCATGAAGTACAATATGTGATGAAAAAACAATCTCAGAATGGCCTGGATAAGTCAAAGCGTTTTAAAGTTATCACCACTTAAAGTGACACTGGTCAGTATTGCAAAAAATGGCCAAGTCCTTAAGGTGAAATAGGGCCTTAAGGGGTTAAGCAGACTGTGATTGTCTATTGTTGTGACTTAGATGAAGATCAGATCACATTTTATGACCAATTTGTGCAGAAATCTATATCATTACAAAGGGTTCACATACTTTTTCTTTCAACTGTAGCTGTATTGTCAGGCACTTGCATTTTTTTTTTATATGAGACTTCTACTGTATAGGTCTCAGTAGAAGTATAGTATAGTGAAAGTCTAATATTTTTTATTTTTCAGCTATTATAGCTGAGTGGTCAAGTGCCTTGCCTCTGATGCAGAAGATCGTGAGTTGGAATCCCAGCACAAACTTTTCTGAAATACAGGCTAAATTAGATTTAAATACACTGGGGTGTCCCCAAGCACTGACTCCATATATGGACATAACTATATAGGGAGTCTGAGCAGACTCACACTGAGGGATTCCCTCACTGTACAGCGATCTTCTGCATAGAAATAGAGGCTAAATTAGATTTAAATATACTGACTGGTGTTCGGCCAAGCATGCTCGCTCAACACTAATGATTATAGGGGTGCACCGAAATGAAAATTCTGGTCCGAAACCGAAACCGAAACTTCAGGATGCCCTTGACCGAAAACCGAAACTGCCTTTTTGCCCAAATACTTTTAAAATACTTTTTTTTATGATTTTATAACAGTGCCATCCACAGACCCCCACCCACCCCATAACAGTGCCATCCACAGACCCCCCACCCCATAACAGTGCCATCCACAGACCCCCCACCTCATAACAGTGCCATCCACAGACCCCCACCCACCCCATAACAGTGCCATCCACAGACCCCCACCCACCCCATAACAGTGCCATCCACAGACCCCCCCCATTGCCGCTCCAGTACAGACTATACATTCAGAAAGTAGGCCGGGCACATGACGTCAGTCGTGATGCTGCCGCTCGTCTGCCCGGCCGGCCAGCATTAAGATAACAGCCCTGTGAGTAGGATGTGGCTATATTGAATGTTCTACTGCAGAGGGGGCCTCATGAATAGAATCCTTATTAATTGTACACATTTTATAACTACTGGAGCTGGGGGCCGGAGCACAGTGAACGCACCGGCCCCCAGCTCCTCCTCCCAGTCCCTCTCCGCTGATACATCGCAGCCTGCGATGCTGGAGCATGGCAGGCTGCGATGTCAAAAGGTGGCGGAACGCCGTTCCGATGCGTTCCGCCAGAAAAAAAGCCCTGTATATAACCAACCATATTTTCTGCCGATATGTACCAATATCGGCCCAAATGGATTAGGCCCATTTTCGGCCGCCGGAATTTCGGTGCACCCCTAATTATAAGTATGTATTATATCTTGACTAACCATTCTTTAATATCAATTTTTTTTAGCCCATTGTAGATGTATTTTAAATATCTGTAAGTGACAATTTAATAAACTACACGTCATTGTTTTTTTTATATAAACCAACAATATAAATGAATCTACCATTGATTTGGAGACGGAATATGATATATGCATATTAAGTTTTGCTTCATTTATAATGGTCACTGAAGTGAAGCAATTCAATTGATCCCAACTAGAAGTCTGAGTTCTGAGAAACCAAATTTAGCCTATATATTTTCATGAGAATTCATGGGAAAGTAGGACATAGGATAAACCTAAAAGATGGTAAAAGAAGCCTAGGTCCCTGAGCTGGAGAAAATGCCATTATAGCATAAAAAATCTCAATGAACAATATCTTTCAAGTAAACAGTTCAATCTGAACAATTTTGTTCATCTGTCTTAGACATATGAAATGTATGATTTCATATGTGACAAGAACTCATTACTCCTATAAATGGTATATTAGGACGATGGGCTTAAAATTGAAAAAATATATATATTTATGCCTTCAGGCAAAAAATAAGCATGTCTCTATTACATAGAGGATTTCTCAAAACCAGTAAGCAAGACATTAAAGAAGAGACAACCATTACTACTTCAGATCTTGCTAAGAGGCACTTCTTATGATGGCCAGTCCACTGCTCAGCTACTAGTGTACTGAGCAATGTTCATTCTAATACTGGAAATATAATATTACATTTTAAAATCCAATATTGTTATGCTTGAAAGTGTTTGGAAGCTTGCATAATACATTAATATAATTTTCAAATATGATTTTCAATATATATATATACTTTCTATAAAAGCTTTATTTTTTCAGGATAAAAGAGCAACAAATCAGTTAGATGGCAAAATGTAGGCCAACAATTCAGTGATCTATCAGCCATAGTGACAGGAGTCTGTACAGAGCCAGAGTGAGTTAAGCCATGTCTCTGAGGACAATTGCTATAATGTGCTAAGGCAGGTGTTAATGGTGCGAACACAGATCCATAAAAGTGATATGAACTTAATACCTAAGAAGGTAGTTCTGACAATAGCCAAGGTCCAAGCCATTTCACAGATGAACTGGCATCAAGATTGATCACTGTAGACTGCTTGTTTATCAGAATAAACTTTGAAATTTCTTTACTATTCACAAGAAGGAGCACGAAAAATGCATGTACAATGTTTCACTCTGACCCTATGAGAATATTGTGTACTCGTCCTTTTGGTATTTATTTTAAAAAAAAAATAATTGTCCCCGTTTAGATTGCTTATGAACCAATCCAGATTTAATTATATAAAACTTAAAAATTGCATTCATTTGTGTCACCCAAAATTGTATATGCTAGTTAAAATAAGATATCAACACATATCCATTTTATCTAATCTGTTTTTATTTTCTGATTACAGATACTTTTTAGTCTCTTTCCTAAACATGATTATGGGGGCGGATATCTTGCCTGAGCTTAACAGCATTTACAAAACATTATTAAAATTGCTTTACAGCAGCCCCATGGGCCATAGACACAATAGACAGGAGGGGACCTCACTGACTTCTATAGGAAAGTTTTATAGGCATACTCAGTGATCTGTGCAGAGGTCATTGTACAAGGAAATAATAGATAAGCTTTGACAATCACCTATTGTGAATGGTGGATCTTGTCTTATCTATACACAGAGGTGATATATCCATATTAGCGATTGGGTGCTTGGGCTGAACACCTCGGGATGCTCGTTGCTCAATTGAAGTCAATGGGAGAACCCGAGCATTAAACCAGGCACCCCCTGCTCTGAAGAGGGGAGGGTGTCTGGTTCATAGGAAAAGGTCAGAAATTAAAGGAAACACCACCAAAATGGTTTGGGAACAGCATGGGGAGGATGTCTTGGACTCCCAGGTCACTGCTTACAGACTGACAATAAAACACCCAAAACCGAAGATAAAATAGATTTTAGTGAAAAAATTCATTTCCTATATATTTACTTGTATATAAAGTGCAAGTGCTGCCAAAAATTACAAACAAGAGGCACTCAGATACAACCTGTATATCTATGCACTAAGTGAAAGGGCTGCCAGAAATTACAAGGAACCGGCATTCCAATACACCCTTTGTTACACATAAAGGAGGGCATCATACACACCCTTTAAAAATTATGATTGATGGCCTGCTGTGACCCTCAAAAACATTTGGAGTAAGGGCCTGCTGATCTGACCATCTGAAACATTAGTGGCAAGGGCCTGCTCCTGAGCTAACCCTCTAAAACATTAGGTGTGAGGGTCTGCTGCTGAGCTGACCATCGAAAAAATTATGCTTGAGAGCCTGCTGGTGAGCTGACCCTTTAAAAGGTTGTAGGTGAGGGCCTGCAGGTAAGCTGACCCTGCAAAACATTATATGTGATGGCCTGCCATTGAGCTGACCCTGTAAAAGATTGTAGGTGAGGTCCTATAGGTCAGAAGACCCTGTAAAACATTATATGCGAGGGCCTGCAGGTGAGCTGACTTTGTAAAAGATTATATGTAAAAGCCTGGAGGTGAGCTAACCCTGTAAAACATTATATGCGAGGGCTTGCAGGTGAGATGACCCTATAAAACATTATATGCGAGGGCCTGCAGGTGATCTGACCCTCTAAAAGATTGTAAGTGAGAGCCTGAAGTTGAGCTGACCCTGTAAAACAGATGGAATTAAAGTTCCATGGATACTACCCTCTGCAGCGGAGGCAACTGTCTCCTGCTCCTCCTCCTCCTCTTCATCATCCAATTCGCGCTGAGAAGACAAACTGAGGGTGGTCTGGCTATAACACTATTTAATGTCTTTCCCCATTTCCACCTCTTCCACCTCTTCAACGTCCTTAATTGCGAACAGCGAGCATTTGAGTAGACACAGAAGTGTGATAGTTATGCTGATAATAGCGTTATAACCACTCACTATCTGTGTTTCATTCCTCAAAGTTTCTTAAAACCTCACAGAGGTTAGACATTCATGCCTGCTCCTCGCTTTTGAATAGCGGAAGCTGACTGGAAAGGCAATGACCATGTTGCAGCTGGTATTCCACTACTGCCCTCTGCTGCTCACAAAGCCTGACCAACATGTGGAACGTCGAGTACCAGCGCGTGCTCACGTTGCACAACAGCCGGTCAGCTGGCAATTTCAAGCGCTGCTGCAGCGTTGACATACCGGCTGAAGCTGTCGATGATTTGCGGAAGTGTGCACACACGCGGCGCACCTTCACCAGTAGCTCAGGCAAATTGGGGTAGGTTTTGAGAAAAGCTAAACCACTAATTTTAAGACCTGGGTAAGGCATGGCATGTGTGTGAGCTAGCCAAGCTCCAAAGCTGCCACCAAATTATGGCCATTATCAGACACAACCATGCCTGGTTCTAGGTTGAGTGGCAAAAGCCACAGCTCAGTCTGGTCTCTAATCCCCTGCAACAGCTCTGCAGCGCTGTGCTATTTGTCCCCTAAGAATATCAGCTTCAGCACAGCCTGTTGCCGCTTCCCCACTACAGTGCTACACTGCTTCCAGCTACCGACTGATGGCTGAATTGTGCTGCATGCGCACAATTTGGAGGTGGAAATGAAGGATGAGGCGAAGGAGGAGAAGTGGGGGTTGGAGCCACTAATGTTGGTGCTGGCGGAAACCATGATCAACATAGAGTCCGCAATCCTTGTCGTCGGTAGCACCTGTGCCATCCCAGGTTACGATTCACTCCCGGCCTCCAAAACGTTCACCCAGTGTGCCGTCAGGGAAATGTAGCATCCATGGACGAATGCACTTGTCCATGTGTCCGTGGTTAAGTGGACCTTCCCAGTAACTGCGTTGGTCAGGGGACGTGTGATGTTAAGGGACACATGTTAGTGTAAGGTGGGCACGGAACACTTTGAAAAATAGTGGTAGCTGGGGACTGCTTAACACTGGACAGCCGCTGACATCAGGCTGTGAAAGGCCTCAGTGTCCTCAAGCCTAAATGGCAACATTTCCAGGGCCAATTATTTGGAAAGCTGCACATTTAGTGCTATGACCTGTGGTTTGCTGGCTGGGCATTTGCACTTGCCCTCAAAGGCCTGGGGCAAGGACATTTGGACGCTGCGCTGGGACACCAAAGTGGATGTGGCCTCTGATGGTGCTTGCAAAGGTCCAGGTGCACATTACTCAAAAAAGCTCCATACTTCGGAACACCTACCCCTTGGCAAGGGAGATTTCTGCAAGGGGGTGCTCCGTGGAACAGTTGCGGGCCTATTTGTTGTGGCACGCTGTCACTGCCTGCCCTGTGAGAGCTCTGAGAAGATCAGACAGACTTGCAGCATGTAAGTTTATCTGACATTTCTTTCCGTGTTTCCCTTCTGTTTGTTGTTGTGGGCAGGATCCTACCCTATCCACAGGTTCTGCTCGTTAGCTGTTTAGGAGGCTCTATTTTAGTCTACCTCTTACTGATGACATTTTGCGGTTGATATTTTCCTTCTGGAGTTCTATATAAGTTGTTTGTGTATCCTCTTCTTCCCGCTCATCTCAAGCTAAGTCCTTCTGTTCTCCCCTTTGTGCGTGTGTTGCTTCTAGGTCTCAGGGAGACACTGGTCCCCTTCAATGTGGAAGGTACTGGCTGTCTCATTCCCCGCTCCCTAAGTTTGGGTTTGCTTCAGTGTAAGCAGGGCTTAGGTTCCAGCGTATGAGTTCGTTCACCATCAGGACTTGCTCATACTGTCAGCAGTCAGGGATAGGCTCAGGGATTGTTAGGAGGTTAACCTTTCCTCCTCCCTAGCTGTGGGGCCTAGTCTGTTTATCTATTGCTGTTTGTTTACTTGGTGTTCCTCTTATCTCAACTTGCCGTGACACCCTCCTTCTCCCTTTTGCCACCCCACTGCCTTTTCTAGCCTGTTGCGGTGCTGCGGATCCCTCCCCCTCTGTACTGCTGTCCTCGCTCGACTTGCCACCTTCCTAGGTTGGGTCAGAGACTTCATCGTCCACCACGTCCTCTTTCACTTTCTCATTGTGCTCATCCTCCTGACTTGTTGACCTAACCACAACCTTGGTGATTGACAACTGTGTCTCATCCTCTTCCTCAACCTCTTGAGACAGTAATTGCTGTGGAGTTATTGGCAACTGTGTCTCATCATCATCTCCCTCATTAAACACTAATTGCAGTTCCCCACCGTCATTTTTTTGTGACTGTGGATGCTCAAGAGTTTGGGAATCAGGGCACAAGATCTGTCCCTCTTCAAGCGTGCTTGGCGAGAGGGCAAAATCAAGGAATGGCGCTGAAAAGAGGTCCTCGGAATATCCCAGTGTGGGATCACTTGTTTACCCAGACTCTCCATGGTGGAAGGAAGGAGAACCAGGGTAAAGGATTGTGTTGAGCAGACTCTTGGCTACTGAGACTGAACTTGGTGGAAGACAGGGTGTTGCTTAACCGACTTGGAAGCATTATCTGCTGCAATCCAACTCACCACCTGGTTGCACTGGTCTGACTTCAAGAGTTTTGTCCTGCGCCGTCCTGCAACCTGGGACATGAAGCTAGGTATTGTGAAGGATTGTTTTTCTTGTGCTCTGGCAGAAGGCACAGTTTCAACGCGCCCAGTGCCATGGCCTCTGCGTGCACCATCAGCATCATGGCCACTTCCCCGTCCCTTACTGCTCGCCTTCTTTATATTAAATGTTATATATGCTTGAAAGTAAGTCACGTACAGTAGCGTAGGATTTGCGCAACTGCAAGTCTATGCGCAAACAAATTAAAAAAGGTATTTGGGATGTGGAAACGTCACATAGAAGATATCCCTCAGATAATGTCAATGCTATAACAGGGGCTAATAAAAAAATTACAGGGCATGTCACAGGTATTTAGGATGAGGGAACGTTATACAGGAGAGGAACCACCGGTAATGTCAATGTCTGCAACGTTGATGGAAAAAGTACACTGTATGTCACAGATAAAAAAATGATGTGCACATGTTACACTGGATATGTGGTACTGGTAATGTCACTGTCAGAAGCAGACACTGTCCATTGAAAAAGTACACTGTATGTCACAGATAAAAAATTTGCGTGCACATGTTACACTGGAGATGTGGCATTGGTAATGTCACTGTCAGAAGCGGACACCGACTATTGAAAAAGTACACTTTTTTGTCACAGAAAGAATTCAGCGCACACGTTACATTGCAGATGTGCTGCTGGTAATGTCACTGTCTGCAGCAGACACCGTCTACGGAAAAAGTACTTGGATGTCACAGATATTTTTGGGACGCACACACTTTACACAGGAGATGTGACGCAGCTAATGTCGCTGTCCGCAGCGGACACCATCTGCGGAAAAAGTACTCTGGATGTCACAGATATTTTTGGGAAGCGCACACTTTACACTAGAGATGTGGCGCAGCTAATGTCACTGTCCGCAGCGGACACCATCTGTGGAAAAAGTACACTGGATGTCACAGATATTTTTTGGATGCACACACTTTACACTAGAGATGTGGCACAGCTAATGTCACTGTCCGCAGCGGACACCGTCTACGGAAAAAGTACACTGGATGTCACAGATATTTTTTGGATGCGCACACTTTACACAGGAGATGTAGTGCAGCTAATGTCACTGTCTTTAGCGTCCTAAATATTGCATGCTAAATGCACTAAAAATAGATATTGCTCAGAATAGTCCTTAAAAGGACTTTTGGGTCTATAAAGTTTAGCTATTTAGTGCAGTTTGCACTAAAAATAGATATTGCTGCTGCTGCCACACACAATAGTCCTTAAAAGGACGTTTGGGTCTCTGAAACGTTTTTCTAATAAAAAATATTCCTATATCACTCCCTACACTGTCTGTCCCTCAGCACAGCTCTCCCTGACTAAGGCCTCATGCACACGACCGTTGTTGTGGTCTGTTGTTCCTTTTTCCGTGATTTTCTGCTAACCCATTGACTTTCAATGGGTCCGTTCAAAACTCGGATAATGCATCATAATTTGTCATCCGCGTCCGTGATCCATATTTTCAGTCCGTCAAAAAAATATGACCTGTCCTATTTTTTTCACGGACAACGGTTCGCGGACCCATTCAAGTCAATGGGTCTGTGAAAAAACACGGATGCAAACAAGATTGTCATCCGCGTCCGTGATCCGTGTCCGTTTTTTTCCTATCATATGCAAGGCAAACTTGATTTAGATTTTTTTTTTCACTTTCCTTCATGTCAGGTGATCCTCCAAAAATCAAGGAAGACACACGGAAACAAAAACGGAAACGGATCACGGAACAACGGAACTCCGTTTTGCGGACCGTGAAAAAATACTGTCGTGTTCATGAGGCCTAAGACTGAGCCGAACATGCGTCATCGGGTGTTCCAGCCAGCCAATCACAGTAATGCCAGTAACCAACATAGCTACGGCATTATAGTGAGGGCAGTAATTACCTGCACGTTAATTGGCTGCATAGCAGGCAAGAAACATGAAGGGAGGAAACTCCAGCATTGCGCTCGAGTACATGCGGTATTCTGCCAAATACCGCCATCTGCCGAGCATCGAGATGCTCGAGCCGAACTGTTTGGCCGAGCATTCTCGATCAACACTAATTGTTATCATTATTGGTAGGTTTAGAATGATATTTAACTGTTGTAGTGGCACTTATTAGTCTTAGTGGCCAATGCAAAAATTGCAGGATTTTATGATTTATATTATAAATATACATATACCCTGCTGCCCATAATTATTCATACCCCTGGCAAATTTTGACTTAAAGTTACTTTTATTCAACGAGCAAGGAATTTTTTTTTGACGGGAAATGACATAGGCGTCTCCCAAAAGATAATAAGTCGATGTACAAGAGTCATTATTGTGAAAAAAAACCAAAAAAAAAAACATTTCTCAGCTTTTATTTACATTTCAGGAAAAAGTGTCCAGTCCAAAATTATTCATACCCTTCTCAATAATCAATGCCTATCACAGCAAACAAATGCTTCCTATAACTGCAGACCAGCTTTTTGCATGTCTCCACAGGTATTTTTGCCCATTCATCTTTAGCAATGAGCTCCAAATCTTTCAGGTCTTCTTGCCATCACCCTGATCTTTAGCTCCCTCCACAGATTCTCAATTGGATTCAAGTCTGGACTCTGGTTAGCAACTCCAAAACATTAATGTTGTTGTCTGCTAACCATTTCTTCACCACTTTTGCTGTGTGTTTTGGGTCATTGTCATGCTGAAATGTCCACTGGTGCCAAAGGCCAAGTTTCCCAGAAGACTGCCTGATGTTGTAGTTGAGAATCCTCATGTATTGCTTTCATGGTGCCGTTTACTGTGATTAGGCTCCCTGGTCCGTTGGCTGAAAAACACCCCCAAAGCATTAGGTTCCCACCATCATGTTTGACAGTGGGGATGGTGTTCTTTTGGTTGAAGGCTTCTCCTTTTTTTATGCCAAATAAAGGAAACATCATTGTGACCAAACAAATCAATTTTTGTTTCATCTGACCATAACACAGAAGACCAGAATTCTTCTTCTTTGTCCACATGAGCTTTTGCAAAGGCCAAGTGAGCTTTTGTGTGCCTTATCTGGAGAAGTGGAACCCAGCAGTGTGCAGCGTCTGGATTGTCTGCCTTGAGACATTGCCACCAGCAGAACCCAGATTCACCAGGATGGCCTTGGTGGTGATCCTTGGATTCTTTTTCACCTCTCTAACTATCCTCCTGGCCAGCACAAGTGTCACTTTTGGCTTCAGACCACGTCCTCTGAGATTTCCCACGTGTGGAACATCTTGTATTTTTTGCTCAAATGTAAATAAAAGCTGAGAAATGTTTTTTTTTTCCCCCACAATAATGCCTCTTGTACATTGTCTTATTATATTTTGGGAGACACCTACGTCATTTCCCTTCATTTCCCTTATATTTTGTTATATCTTTTCATGGGACAACGCTGAATATATGACACTATGATACCATTTAAAGTAGTCAGTGTTCAGCTTGTATACAGCTTGTATACAGCTTGTAACAGCGTAAATTTGGTGTGCCCTTAAAATAATTCAACACATAGCCATTAATGTCTAAACTGCTGGCAAAAAAAGTGAGTATACCCCTAAGTGAAACTGGCCAAATTGTGCCCAACGTGTCAATATTTTGTGTGGCCACCATTATTTTCTAGCATTGCCTTAAATCTCTGTTCACTAGAGCTTCATAGGTTACCACTATTCCTCTCCTACATGATGACAGGACAGAGCTGGGGGATTGTTAGAGTCCTTGCTCTCCTCCAACATCTGTTTGAGGATGTCCCATAGATGCTCAATAGGATTTAGGTCTGGAGACATGCTTGGCCAGTTTAGCACCTTTACCCTAAATTTCTTTAGCAAGCATTGGTCCTCTTGGAGGTGTATTTAGGGTCATTATCATGTTGGAATACTACCCTGCGGTCGAGTTTCTGAAGGGATGGGATCATGCTCTGCTTCAGTATGTCACAGTACATGTTGGCATTCATGGTTCCCTTAATGAACTTTAGCTCCCCACAGCCAGCAGCCCCAAACCATGAGACTCCCACCACCATGCTTGACTGTAGGCATGACACACTCCTCACCTATTTGCCACTGCACACGCTTGACACCATATGAACCAAATTAGTTTATTTTGGTCTCATCAGACCACAGGACATGGTTCCAGTAATCCATGTCCTTAGTCTGCTTGTGTTTGTGGGCTTTCCTATGTATCATCATTTATTTTTATACATTGACATGTCAAACGTTAAAATGTTAAATTTGAAAAAAAGATACCAATTCCTAGTTTGGCTGCTATCCTGTTTTTCCATTGCAATACTTAAAAATAAAGTATTCACTCCCCAATAGTTCAGCAGTTCAGTGTGGCTGTTTAATCTATTACTATACTTTAGCAAGCTTTTTCTGATACCATAATAAGCTCTGGTTTTGATTTAACTAGATGTGACTTACTAATTGGCAATGAGTTCCTCGCCTCTTCGCAAAAGGTTAAATTCTATTTAGGTGCTTCCCTTTAGGATAACAATGACTCAAATTATGTTAATTAACAATAGCAGATATTAAGCATTTCAACTACATAGACCAAAGATTGACTAAAGGTATAAATGCCAAAGATAATGGCTTTATAACAACATCCTATCACGCTACTTGGCATTTATTAAATGTACATAAAAAAGGGTACTCACTTCCAACTCTTCGTGTCTTGTCTGTTTTGCATGTACTAAAGCTAATTGAATGGTTACTGAAAGGTTAATTTAACCCCTTAAGGACCGGGCTCATTTTCACCTTAAGGACCAGGCCATTTTTTGCAAATCTGACCAGTGTCACTTTAAGTGCTGATAACTTTAAAACACTTTGACTTATCCAGGCCATTCTGAGATTGTTTTTTCGTCACATATTGTACTTCATGACACTGGTAAAATAAAGTCAAAAAAATTAATTTTTTTGCATAATAAAATACCTAATTTACCAAAAATTTGGAAAAATTAGCAAATTTCAAAGTTTCAGTTTCTCTACTTCTGTAATACATAGTAATACCCCCAAAAATTGTGATGACTTAACATTCCCCATATGTCTACTTCATGTTTGAATTATTTTGGGAATGATATTTTATTTTTTGGGGATGTTACAAGGCTTAGAAGTTTAGAAGCAAATCTTGAAATTTTTCAGAAATTTACAAAAACCCAATTTTTAGGGACCACTACAGCTCTGAAGTCACTTTGCGAGGCTTACATAATAGAAACCGCCCAAAAATGACCCCATTCTATAAACTACACCCCTCAAGGTATTCAAAACTGATTTTACAAACTCCGTTAACCCTTTAGGTGTTGCACAAGAGTTATTGGCAAATTGGGATGAAATTTGAGAATTTCATTTTTTTGCCTAATTTTCCATTTTAACCCATTTTTTCCACTAACAAAGCAAGGGTTAACAGCCAAACAATACTGTATCTTTATTGCCCTGACTCTGCTGTTTACAGAAACACCCAATATGTGTCCGTAAACTACTGTACGGCCACACAGCGGGGCGTAGAGTGAAAGGTGCGCCGTATGGTTTTTGGAAGCCAGATTTTGCTGGACAGTTTTTTTGACACCATGTCCCATTTGAAGCCCCCTGATGCACCCCTAGAGTAGAAACTCCATAAAGTGACCCCATCTAAGAAACTACACCCCTCAAGGTATTCAAAACTGATTTTACAAACTTCGTTAACCCTTTAGGTGTTGCACAAGAGTTATTGGCAAATTGGGATGAAATTTGAGAATTTCATTTTTTTGCCTAATTTTCCATTTTAACCCATTTTTTCCACTAACAAAGCAAGGGTTAACAGCCAAACAAGACTGTATCTTTATTGCCCTGACTCTGCTGTTTACAGAAACACCCCAAATGTGGCCGTAAACTACTGTATGGCCACACAGCGGGGCGTAGAGTGAAAGGTGCGCCGTATGGTTTTTGGAAGCCAGATTTTGCTGGACAGTTTTTTTGACACCATGTCCCATTTGAAGCCCCCCTGATGCACCCCTAGAGTAGAAACTCCAAAAAAGTGACCCCATCTAAGAAACTACACCCCTCAAGGTATTCAAAACTGATTTTACAAACTTTGTCAACCCTTTAGGTGTTGCACAAGATTTAATGGAAAATAGAGATACAATTTCAAAATTTCACTTTTTTGGCAGATTTTCCATTTTAATATTTTTTTTCCAGTTACAAAGCAAGGGTTAACAGCCAAACAAAAATTCATTATTTATGGCCCTGATTCTGTAGTTTACAGAAATACCCCATATGTGGTCGTAAACTGCTGTACAGGCACACGGCAGGGTGCAGAAGGAAAGGAATGCCATACGGTTTTTGGAAGGCAGATTTTGCTGGACAGTTTTTTTGACACCATGTCCCATTTGAAGCCCCCCTGATGCACCCCTAGAGTAGAAACTCCAAAAAAGTGACCCCCATCTAAGAAACTACACCCCTCAAGGTATTCAAAACTGATTTTACAAACTTTGTCAACCCTTTAGGTGTTGCACAAGATTTAATGGAAAATAGAGATACAATTTCAAAATTTCACTTTTTTGGCAGATTTTCCATTTTAATATTTTTTTTCCAGTTACAAAGCAAGGGTTAACAGCCAAACAAAACTCATTATTTATGGCCCTGATTCTGTAGTTTACAGAAACACCCCATATGTGGTCGTAAACTGCTGTACAGGCACACGGCAGGGTGCAGAAGGAAAGGAATGCCATACGGTTTTTGGAAGGCAGATTTTGCTGGACAGTTTTTTTGACACCATGTCCCATTTGAAGCCCCCCTGATGCACCCCTAGAGTAGAAACTCCAAAAAAGTGACCCCATCTAAGAAACTACACCCCTCAAGGTATTCAAAACTGATTTTACAAACTTTGTCAACCCTTTAGGTGTTGCACAAGATTTAATGGAAAATAGAGATACAATTTCAAAATTTCACTTTTTTGGCAGATTTTCCATTTTAATATTTTTTTTCCAGTTACAAAGCAAGGGTTAACAGCCAAACAAAACTCATTATTTATGGCCCTGATTCTGTAGTTTACAGAAACACCCCATATGTGGTCGTAAACTGCTGTACGGGCACACGGCAGGGCGCAGAAGGAAAGGAATGCCATACGGTTTTTGGACGGCAGATTTTGCTGGACAGTTTTTTTGACACCATGTCCCATTTGAAGCCCCCCTGATGCACCCCTAGAGTAGAAACTCCAAAAAAGTGACCCCATTTTAGAAAGTACGGAATAGGGTGGCAGTATTGTTGGTACTAGTTTAGGGTACATATGATTTTTGGTTGCTCTATATTACACTTTTTGTGCGGCAAGGTAACAAGAAATAGCTTTTTTGGCACGTTTTTTTTTTTTGTTATTTACAACATTCATCTGACAGGTTAGATCATGTGGTAATTTTATAGAGCAGGTTGTCACGGACGCGGCGATACCTAATATGTATACAATTTTTTTTATTTATGTAAGTTTTATACAATAACTTCATTTTTAAAACCCAAAAATTGTTTAGTGTCTCCATAGTCTAAGAGCCATAGTTTTTACAGTTTTTGGGCGATTATCTTGAGTAGGGTCTAATTTTTTGCGGGATGAGATGACTGTTTGTTTGGCACTATTTTGGGGTGCATATGACTTTTTGATCGCTTGCTATTACACTTTTTGTGACGTAAGATGGCAAAAAATTGCTTTTTTTACACTTTTTTTTTTCTTTTTTTTTACGGTGGTCACCTGAGGGGTTAGGTCATGTGATAATTTTATAGAGCCGGTCGATACGGACGCGGCGATACCTAATATGTATACTTTATTTTTATTTATAAAAGTTTTACACAATTATTTTATTTTTGAAACAAAAAAAATCATGTTTTAGTGTTTCCATAGTCTAAGAGCCATAGTTTTTTCAGTTTTTGGGCGATTATCTTGAGTAGGGTCTCATTTTTTGCGGGATGAGATGACGGTTTTATTGGTACTATTTTGGCGTACATGCGACTTTTTTGATCACTTTTATTACCTTTTTTGGGAAGTAAGGTGGGCAAAATTTCAATTTTCTCATAGTTTTTATTTTTTTATTTTTATGGCGTTCACCGTGCGGGGAAAGTAACATGACCGTTTTATAGATCAGGTCGTTACGGACGCGGCGATACCTAATATGTGTAGTGTATTTTTTTATTTTTATTTTTATTCAGTGATAAATGTTTTTTTATTTTATCTTAACTTTTTTCACTTTTTTCAAAAAAAATTGGACCCAGACCCACTTGGTTCTTGAAGATCCAGTGGGTCTGATATCTGTAAAATACAGTACAGAACCTATATAGGTTTCTGCACTGTATTTTACTTACACTGAACAGATCTATGCTTTCAGCACAGATCTGTTCAGCACCATGGACAGCAGGACGCCTGAGCAGGCGTCCCGTTGCCATGGGAACCTTCCCCGTCTGCCACAACTTCGCAGACGGGGAAGGGTGAGGACGGGGCTTCGGGGGGCTCTCTGGGGGCTCTCTCCCTCTCCCATCGGGGGGCTGCAAAGGCACAGCAGCCCCCCGATCGGAGAGGGAGGGAGCTCCTTGCGCTGTTAACCTTTTCCATACAGCGGTCCGTACGGACCGCTGCATGGAAAGGGTTAAACGGCTGACATCGCATCACCGATGTCAGCCGTTTATACCAGGGTGCCAGCAATGTGCTGGCACCCTGGTATAACCCACTAGACGCCAACGATTATGCAATGGGAGGCGGGCGGGGGATCGCGTTCCCGCCTGCCGCACCGCCCGCCTCCCGCAACGCCCCCACCGCCTGCGACACCCCCCCTGCACCACCCGCCGCCATCAAATCATGCAGGGGTGCAGGGGGGGGTGCGCAATATTGATTTTAGGCACTCTGCAGTTTCTGATCCCCGCGGTCAGGGACCGCGGGGATCAGAAACTGCAAAAAGCGCAGCAAACCGCAGGTCTGAATTGACCTGCGGTTTGCTGCGATCGCCGACACGGGGGGGTCAAATGACCCCCCCCTGCATTGTTACGGGATGCCGGCTGAATGATTTCAGCCGGCGTCCCGTTCCGATTAACCCCCGCGGCGCCGGAATGCAGATTTTAAGTCAGGACGTACCGGTACGTCCTCGGTCCTTAAGGACTCGGGAAATAGGGCGTACCGGTACGTCCTCGGTCCTTAAGGGGTTAAACTTGTTATACTGCAAAGAAATTGCACTATTGCATTGCTTTCTATAATTAAACAATCAAGTAAAATAGATTGCACAAATTCTTAAACTAGAAAACATACACATTACACTCACTAAATGTAATAGAAAGTCATCACACCTAAAGGCACCCTAGGTATATACTTCAATTTGATAATTCTAGTTGATCATAGCACTCTGTCTATTCTGGCTGGTGTGGGTGCTTATCAGGGGTTTGTTCCGGGCTCCACCTCCTGAAACTCAATTTGTGTCAAACAATTCAGACAGCACTCCAATTTTTTATGATGCTTCATTGTTTTTTATTGGTCGGACATGGTGGCACACCCAGCAATGTTTCAGGCACATAGGATGCCCTTCGTCAGGCAGAAGAGTGTACACTGGACCGTGGGAAAGAGCCAGCTTGTTGACCCCATATATCACTGCATACAGGATTTTATGTTCAATCAAAAAGGAGGTGGCTGGATCTTTGCGCTTAAATGGATAAGATAAGTATGATTTATTTATTTATGTTTTACCACCAAAATCCATTTGCCACCACCAAGCATGAGGAAATTTCACTTTGTCCGGCTCAATTCGCTCAACACTAGTGATGACTATTAGCTATGAGCGAAGCGAGCTTTGGGTGCTACATCCAAAGTAACTTTGCTAAAAAATTCTGATTAATGCGATACGGAAATCCATCCGTAACACATTCAAATGTATATGCTCTAATGAAATTTTTGAGAGACTTCATTGAATAACTTTGGTAGTTGGCTAGCTGACTATAGGAACAACATTATGAATGGCATATAACAGTAGAAAGGCTTCTGCAGATCCTTGGATCATCATATCCTTACGCTGATAGTGTTGTGGATAAAGGGATATAAGGAAAGTTGATCAAGTAAGATGGATTGCTCTGGCAGGAATCATTACAAGTAGCTTTTTTGGAAACTGATTTATAAATATAAATAATAAAGATGTTTCCAGAAAACCTACTTGTCCTATTGGTTCCTGGCAGCACGATCCTTCTTGCTAGATCACCTTCCCTTGCATTCTGATAGCATTTTTTGTTAATGCCAGACTTAAATAATGATGGGTCTTGAACTCATTGGCTATACTGAATTTAGGTAATGAAAATAGCTAGTGTTGAACAAATCGACTTCAATTAGAATTTCAGGGAAAATTTGATTTCCTTGTGCTTCGTGGCAGCGAATTGATTTTCCATTTAATAGTGTAAAAATAAAATGAAAAAACACACCTTCCTCCTCTATTTGCTAGCAATGGGCCATCGGCATCTTGTTTGATGATTTTGCACAAAATTGCATGCACGGTGATGTGTGACGTAACCAAGCCAGCTAACATAGTTATGTAATCACGTGCTGCATAAGATTTTGCGCTAGATCTTCAATCAAGATGGCAGAGGCCAGCCCTTTGTGAGCAAATGGATGATTTAATTTACTATTTTCCACCCGATTATTGCTATCAGATGCTGCAGTCATGTATGAACGGAATCTGAGGGTACAATGACGGGTAGCAGCTCCCTGTCATCGCACCCACTACTTACAAATAAATGCGCTTCGTAAAATTCGGCAAAGCAGCCAGATAAAATTTTTGAATACCTCACTCATTTCTAAAAACGGTCATATAGTTTACTATGTATCTTATGTGGGCTATACATGGTGTACTGCAAATGAAAAGGCATTTATAAATGGTATCATTGGTACAGTACATTAATTGAAAGTAATATGTCTCTGTTCACAACTTATTTATTATACTTGTACACATGTACATCATTATTGATAAATCAATTTTTAGCAGCGTGACCTCTCTTAGAAAAACTAAATAATAAAAATAAATGACAATTTATTTGTATGAGCACTGTACATGTGCCTGAGTATCCCACATATCAATAATAATTAATGTCAATGTATGTAAAAATATTTGTAAATGCTATCTATTGCTTGTATTTAGTAAGCTTTAAATACACTACACAGAGTTCTACAGAAGCTTTCTATTGTATTTTACAGAATAGTTAGATTGCATACACCGTGAATGACTAGTTGCTTAAGGATCAACTTTTAAGACAATGGGGCGGGATTTATTAAGACTGAGGTCTTAGTGGGTAATGTATGAAACATACTGTGCTTTAAAAGTGTTTTTGAGTCATTTTAAGTGTGGTTTGATTATGACTTCCTGTTCTTTTGTGGGTGGTAATGCATTATTAACTAATTTTATGACCGCAAAGTCACACAAAAGTCACAAATATGCTCCAGTTCCCGGGTGGAGTACAAACTGATGAGAAATCACCATTTAATTTGTGCAACAAATGTAGCAAATGAATTGCAAAAAAATCTTCAAAGCAATCAGACACTTTAAAATAGGCAAAACGTTGAATCTGGATTAGGGTGTTTCATTTTGTAATGGAAAAAATAAAATGTAAAATTTGCAGACTTTGCTCATGCCCCAAGTCTCAGTGATTTAAAAATATATATGCCAAATTTCAAGAAGATTGGATAATATTAGAGGTTGCACACTTTGATCAGTTTTGTAAAAGTAGGCAAAAAATTTGATTTCTCAATGTTAATTACTTTTGTTGAGGAAACTAGAAATCACAAACTTAAAATAATATTAAAACTAGACACTAAGAGGTATTATGATGGGCAAAACATGTGTTATATTAATCAACTTTGAACGATGCAATCTCTTCCTTTGTTAGCTTGGTGATGACTTTTCTGTGATGCTCAACTACCCTCAACACAAATTGTTTTTGTTGTTTGCCCCTGACCGATTCGTAAAACTTTTTTTTATCAAAGCAATTCCTCTTTCTGCAGCATCATTGACCACCTTAAGAGCATTTTGTACAAAAAAAGAGCAAGGATTTTTACAAGGTAAAAAATCTAATTTTATTCAATATAAATCACATGATCATTACAGGTAATGCTCAAATGGGACAGGATATGGAGACTGAGCCACAAAGGGCTATACAATGTGGAGAATCACAATGGGGGATAATGTGACCATACCCATCAGTGAACAACAATTTACCAGAGGCCGTGAGCAAAAGTGTAGTTGCGGGTGCAAATGCTAATCCCCTAATATAAAACAACTACTGACTATTGCTCACAACCTCTGTCCGAGGATGCTGTGAGGTGTCAATGGACGGTGCAGTACTACTAATAAAGATGACATATAACAATGAACTGCAAACCTCTCGTCCCACCCTGATCCAGCTACCAAGTTACCTACCCATGTTGCTGCTGTAGAATGGTAACACAACTCCCCCACTGCTTCAACCTCGACACGTGTTTCGCCACGTAGGCTTCGTCAGGAGGTATAAACACACTAAGACAAACTTGGGCATATAAAGGCTAAAGAGGAGGGATTAATTATCACTCACCATGATCATCTGTACTGGGGGTGTGTTCCGGCGCGAACCGCCCATGTTGCAAGACTGCCTCCTTCAGCGCTCTCTGGTCATCAAAATGCGACCTGATTCCAGCACTTCCGGGTGGCAGTCATACAGAGCATGCTCCAGTTGGATCCGCTCACTATGTAATACATTTTTTATATTTTGGTAATAATTATTGACATTAAATGTCATTGTGATTATATAAGCTATTCGAGCACACATGCACTTTATTCTCTTGCACATAGGTTTTGGCTAAATGTAAAGATCACGTATCCATTTAGTGATTTAGATTTTTGCCTTCCCTGCATGAATGGATGAGTGGATGGTCTCCCTCCCTCCCCTTTCCTTCTCCCTACAATTTAATCATGGTAATTTAAAGATATATTCTACTATGAAATGATCTTGAGATTATATTTGTATTTCATGAATTTACCTATGAGCTAAAATGAAGATAATCGAGAGGTATGCTGAGTTATGGATAGCTAGCTTTAGCTCAATGACTGGTAGTTATTTACAATAGTTGTATTCAGGACATGGGAGTACTTTTTAGCTATAGCTCAAGGACCTAGGATATGGTCACATGTCCATGATGTCAGGACCATGTGACCAGTGAGCGATCATGTGATTGGGGGATGATGCGGCTGGAGCATGCTCTGTATGACTGCCACCCGGAAGTGCTGGAATCAGGTCGCATTTTGATGACCAGGGAGCGCTGAAGGAGGCAGTCTTGCAACATGGGCGGTTCGCGCCGGAACACACCCCCAGTACAGATGATCATGGTGAGTGATAATTAATCCCTCCTCTTTAGCCTTTATATGCCCAAGTTTGTCTTAGTGTGTTTATACCTCCTGACGAAGCCTACGTGGCGAAACACGTGTCGAGGTTGAAGCAGTGGTGGAGTTGTGTTACCATTCTACAGCAGCAACATGGGTAGGTAACTTGGTAGCTGGATCAGGGTGGGACGAGAGGTTTGCAGTTCATTGTTATATGCCATCTTTATTAGTAGTACTGCACCGTCCATTGACACCTCACAGCATCCTCGGACAGAGGTTGTGAGCAATAGTCAGTAGTTGTTTTATATTAGGGGATTAGGATTTGCATCCGCAACTACACTTTTGCTCACGGCCTCTGGTAAATTGTTGTTCTCTGCTGGGTATGGTCACATTATCCCCCATTGTGATTCTCCACATTGTATAGCCCTTTGTGGCTCAGTCTCCATGTCCTGTCCCATTTGAGCATTACCTGTAATGATCATGTGATTTATATTGAATAAAATGAGATTTTTTTACCTTGTAAAAATCCTTGCTCTTTTTTTGTACAAGTTGCAGTAGGTTGGGGAGTGAGGTACTGTTTTTGGGTTATTGTAGGCTCTAACACCTTAAGAGCATTCACATGGCTTCTTAGAGAATCACTGAAGTATTCTGTCACGTTGTGGATCCTAAACAATCCAAAGAACATCTTTGTTTTATTAGTAATGAAATGGCTCACGTCTTTTCCTTCAAAAACTAGGTTTTTACCCTCTAATCGCTCATTTCCTTTTTCTTTGTAGGTTTGGTTTCCAAATTTTTTGTTATATTTTCCTTAACAGCATGAGTAATGCGTTTGTCCAAAAAAAGCCAGTCCTACGTTAGTTTTTGACAAATACCAAAGGTGTATCTTAGCAACTGTGAGAGCACTTTTTCCGAGGTCTGAATCTGGGTAAGTGCTCAGAAGCTGTAGCATATCCAAATCATTCTTTGGAGCCCAAACATATATGAGGCTGACAAAATGTGCAACCCGTTTCATTCCTTTCAATTCTCATTGAGGAATATTCAACTGTTTAGTGAAGAGGACAATTTTAAGTGCATATATTGATTTGCCATCCACCTTGCTTGATGCAGAACCCCTGGGATCCTGAAACTGAAGTCAATTTTAGACCAATTGATCAATGTGTGCAACCCCTAAATATTATCCAATCTTCCTGACATTTGGCATATACAGACGTGGACAAAATTGTTGGTACCCTTTGGTCAATGAAAGAAAAAGTCACAATGGTCACAGAAATAACTTTAATCTGACAAAAGTAATAATAAATTAAAATTCTATAAATGTTAACCAATGAAAGTCAGACATTGTTTTTCAACCATGCTTCAACAGAATTATGTAAAAAAATAAACTCATGAAACAGGCATGGACAAAAATGATGGTACCCCTAGAAAACACAGAACATAATGTGACCAAAGGGACATGTTAATTCAAGGTGTGTCCACTAATTAGCATCACAGGTGTCTACAACCTTGTAATCAGCCATTGGGCCTATATATATGGCTCCAGGTAATCACTGTGTTGTTTGGTGATATGGTGTGTACCACACTCGACATGGACCAGAGGAAGCAAAGGAAAGAGCTGTCTCAAGAGATCAGAAAGAAAATTATAGACAAGCATGTTAAAGGTAAAGGCTATAAGACCATCTCCAAGCAACTAGATGTTCCTGTGAGTACAGTTGCACATATTATTCATAAGTTTAAGATCCATGGGACTGTAGCCAACCTCCCTGGACGTGGCCGCAGGAGGAAAATTGATGACAAATCTAAGAGACGGATAATCCGAATGGTAACAAAAGAGCCTAGAAAGACTTCTAAAGAGATTCAAGGTGAACTTCATGCTCAAGGAACATCAGTGTCAGATCGCACCATCCGTCGTTGTTTGAGCCAAAGTGGACTACATGGGAGACGACCAAGGAGGACACCATTGTTGAAAACGAATCATAAAAAAGCAAGACTGGAATATGCCAAACTACATGTTGACAAGCCACAAAGCTTCTGGGAGAATGTCCTGTGGACAGATGAGACAAAAATCGAAGTTTTTGCCAAGGCACATCAGCTGTATGTTCACAGACGAAAAAATGAAGCATATCAAGAAAAGAACACTGTCCCTACTGTGAAACATGGAGGAGGCTCTGTTATGTTCTGGGGCTGCTTTGCTGCGTCTGGCACAGGGTGTCTTGAATCTGTGCAGGGTACAATGAAATCTCAAGACTATCAAGGAATTCTAGAGAGAAATGTACTAGCCAGTGTCAGAAAGCTTGGTCTCAGTCGCAGGTCATGGGTCTTGCAACAGGACAATGACCCAAAACACACCGCTAAAAACACCCAAGAATGGCTAAGAGGAAAAAATTGGACTATTCTAAAGTGGCCTTCTATGAGCCCTGACCTCAATCCTATTGAGCATCTTTGGAAGGAGCTGAAACATGCAGTCTGGAAAAGGCACCCTTCAAACCGGACACAACTGGAGCAGTTTGCTCATGAGGAGTGGGCCAAAATACCTGCTGAGAGGTGCAGATGTCTCATTGACAGTTACAGGAAGCGTTTGATTGCAGTGATTGCCTCAAAAGGTTGCGCAACAAAATATTAAGTTAGGGGTACCATCATTTTTGTCCATGCCTGTTTCATGAGTTTATTTTTTTACATAATTCTGTTGAAGCATGGTTGAAAAACAATGTCTGACTTTCATTGGTTAACATTTATAGAATTTTAATTTATTATTACTTTTGTCAGATTAAAGTTATTTCTGTGACCATTGTGACTTTTTCTTTCATTGACCAAAGGGTACCAACAATTTTGTCCACGTCTGTATATATTTTTCTTCACTGAGACTCGGGTGTAAGCAAAGTCATATGAAAATCACATCTTTGGAAAAAAGAAACAGCCTAATTCTAATACATTACTTCTTTAATCTGAAGTATGCAGGAGTAAGGTGCACCAAATTTATTACAAATGCCTCTTTATAACATTGGCATAGCTGACAATTTCTAGTGTCATCTATAATTACCCACTTTTGTTGTCACTTTTAAGTAATTCAAAAAGCATAAGATTGCAAAGAAAAAAAACACACAATTTTTATGTTACACAAAAATCTTGGAAGTCTTAAAAACTTGCCAAAATACATTTTCTCCAATAAGCATTATAACAAATATCAGATAATCAGGTCAGAAATTAATATAGGGTAAAAAGATTAACAGAATGTAGGTTTAAAGGGGTATTCCCTTTATACATATTTATTGCATATCCACAGAATATGGCAAAAATGTCTGACATGCCAATTCCTCTTGCTTGTCCATTTTAGAGAACCCATAAATGTGAATTTAGAGCACTATGTACACACTGTCACCTCTTTATTCATAGCAGCCATCTAAACAGGTTGGATGAGGGACGCCCTCTATCAGTCATTTATAGCATAGTCTGAGGATTTGCCATTAATGTCTACAATGAACATTTTTAAGCTTACTTGAGTATTAGGGAAGAACAGGGTATGAGATTTGAGGTATGAGATTAAGCAAGTAACTATATCACAGCACAGTAAGAATCAATTATATTGGCAAATATTGGCAAAAAAAAAGATTTACAGAGGATGACATTCTAGATTGGGCATCAATCAAGTTTTGTTATATCAGGGCAGGTTAACATTTTGTCATGAATTGCAGTATATCAATAACATTATACAGTTACATTAATGCATTCATATACAAATATGCTTTTGTTTCTAGAATTCTACCTGCAATATGTAATATCTCTGAATGATTAGTTACCATAAAAATATCATTAATCCACTGATGAACATTCCATTGTGTATATTATTTTGTTTTTATCTGAAAGAGAAATGTGAGAAATCGTCAACTGCACTTGATCACCTATTCCCGAAGAATGCCACATCACATCACGTCGTGTCACCCAGAAGTCCCATAGAAAAACGTGAGACTTCCGGTTAACGCGATGCAACGTGAAGCAGTACAAAAGGCTGGTGTCTGTCAATGCAGTTATGTAGATTTTCCAACTGAACCCATATTTTAAATGTATTTTGAATATATTTGATGTAAGTCTTTCAATAACATATACCAGTATACAGCATGCTATATCTATCCAGTATAGATATTAATAACATTCTCATCATAAAAACTGTATGGAAATTTGATATTGGAACATTTAGTGATGACAGATTGCCTAAAATCCTATTCAGAAAAAAAAAAAAAAAAGTTTCTTTGTGACTCTTCTAAAAAGGGTGAACATTGTGTTTACAAGTAATACATTTTGAATTTTGTTACATATCATGAAGATGAGAGACATTTCTTCTCTAATAAAATAAATCACACACAAAAAAAAAGAATATGAGGTCCATTAAAGAAAAACTAATGCAACGTTTATGTGACTTTATTTACATATAGTCCTTAATTAACAATTAGTGAAACAATTCTATAGAATTTGACACACACTTTTGGAAAAATTATTTAGCATTTTACAATCTAAAATCTATGTGATTTGATTTGGAAGAATTTTTGGAAAGAGAGTTTCAAGGCAATTAAAACACTTTTGTTTTTGGTGGAATTTAAAGGATTCATGTCTAAATTGAATAAGACCCAAATCAAATTTACAGAAATTCGCTCATCTTTAACCTTAATTTAAGTACCTTTTAATTTGATGACCATGGACAATCTCAGAACTTTCCAACTGTGAACCTGGTGCTTGTTTTTATTATATTTTTGTTAGATGGTACAAAAATATTGTATCCTATTTTATTTTCCTTTTTTAAATTGTAAGATATGGTTGACTCCTCATAATGTCATATGTTACACTTCAACTACATTTGCTGGACATGATAGGTCATCAATATCAGATCGGTGGGAACACCAGCACCCCCCATCGGTCAGTTGGTTGAAAAGAAGGTTGCGCTTTGTGTGAATGTAGCATTCCCATTTACCTGCTCACGGTTGACATTGCAGTGGTGAGCAGGTGTAATTACAAGCCGAGCCATTCATTCCATGGAACGGCTTGTAATTACACCTGCACACTACTGCGATGTCTACGGCGTGCAGGTAAACAATGAAAGGAAGGCTCCTGAGGATAGGTCATCAATATTAAGATACCAGAAAACCCCTTTCATAATAATAATAACAATCTCCATTTATGTTACAGAAAAAATATTTGATCATCAAATAAGCCAATTTAATGTATTGATTTATGATTTTTTTTTACAGATTCATCTTGTAATGTACCACTTTCCATATCAGTTGCTGCTATGCCAAATGCCTAAATGATAATGTTTACTGACCTGACATTTTTATTGTAGGGCAATAAAATCACACAGGGTTTGCTCTGACATGGCTTGGGAGTGTCATTATGGCAGAGGCAGATGGTTAATTTGCAGACATAAAATATGTCAACACAATTTAATTAAAAGTCAACATCATTATTATAATATTGTCATGATAATAATGGTACCTGTCAAAATGCCAATACAAAAAAAAACAACTCATAAACATATCTATCTCCCCTATAATGTCATTCTAAATAAATGCACAGGAAAAAAATGGCACAAATTATATATATTATCCCATGGTACTATTTTCGCAATTAAAGCCAGTGCTTATTTATGTAGAGGGTGTAAATAGCAATTTCTAGATTATACAATCATTTAAACACAACAATTTGAGCTCAGCTGACAGCTTTTTGTTCTATATGAATTCTTTGTTGTAATTATTTAGAAATTAGTCTTTTGACATATGTACTAGAGTATATGGTTTGTAGCAGATGTGCAAATGAATATCTAAATAGGACCTATACAATATATAGCTTGAGAAAAGAAAATGAACCCAGTACAAGGTTCAAAAACATAAAATAAATACACCCTATAAATACGTTTCATTTAACATAGATAAACTTAAAATAGTTTTGCTTTGCATAGTGACAAAATATCATATCTCTTTGCACAGTAGCTTTTGGCAATTGATATATCTGTAAATAATAAATCAAGGCAACTGGACGTACTGTAGATTTCTTGAAAACGTTTCACTCGTTCTTCCAACGAGCTTTCTCAATTCTGAGTGACTGTACAAAAATTCAGGGAATAAATATGTAACTGAATCCACATCTGGTAATTATCAGGGCCGGCGCTACCATAGAGGCAAGGGGGGCAATTGCCCCCGGGCCCCCGCTCCTTAGGGGGCCCCTAGGGCCGGCCCGGCCTTACTATTATCTTGTCACAACTGTCTGACAAATTGTCAGACAGTTGTGACTTGCGTTGCGTCACACTCACACCAGGACCAGATAGTGGCAGTGCTGGACTCTGCGGGCTGCCGCCGCGCGGCAGCCGGCAGTAATGTAATTAATAACTCACTTTGGGCGGCAGTGTGGTCTGAAGGGGCCCCCCGCCGGGCGCGCAGGTGGCTGCTGACTGTGCCTGCGCCGCTGCTTCTGTCTCTTTAAGAGATTCAGGACTGTCAGGAGGCTGGAGCAGTAGCGGCATGCACAGCACAGGCAGGCACGTCTGCCACAGGCTCCGCCCCCTCGCACAGAGCAGGAGGCAGGCATTGGCAATGAGAAGGAGAAGAAAGAAAGGAGAAGAAAGAAAGGAGAAGAAAGAAAGGAGAAGAAGAAGGAGAAGAAAGAAGGAGAAGAAAGAAAGGAGAAGAAAGAAAGGAGAAGAAAGAAAGGAGAAGAAAGAAAGGAGAAGAAAGAAGGAGAAGAAATAAAGGAGACGAAAGAAGGAGAAGAAAGAAAGGAGAAGAAAGAAAGGAGAAAAAAGAAAGTCAAGCGGATACAGATTGTTGGATACCACTGGCATTTGCCAGCCACAGCCCAGCAAGCCCAGTGTGACAGCAGCGCCAGGGAAGGCCCGCCGCCCCCAGCCAAGTTCCAGTCTGGTAGATTCATAATTCATTGGTTAGGGTACTTTAACACTTGCGGCAGGCTGGTCTCCCTGTCGGATCCGGCCTTCTGCTGTTTCGCCGTATCGCTGCTCCGTCCCCATTGACTATAATGGGACGGGGGCTGAGCTCTGGCGCAGCACGGTGGTGCACGAAAGCCGCCGGACTAAAAAGACCTGCATGTCCGACTTTTTAGTCCGGCGGCTTTTGCCGTGAACTGCCGTGCTGCGCTGGAGCTCAGCCCCCGTCCCCATTATAGACAATAGGGACAGAGCAGCGGAAGGACGGATCCGACAGGGAGACCAGCCTGCCGGATCCGTCCTGCCGCAAGTGTGAAAGTAGCCTTGTTTTGTTGTTGTTAATGAATCCATGATCCATCCATTCCCAGTGTTTCCCACTCACTGACTTACTTTGTCCGGCATCATCTCACCCGTCCGGGCTGTCCCAGTGTACTACTAGCCCGGCCTGCGGCCCTGGTTCTGTTTGTGTTTGGAGTCAGTTGGACTGGAGAAATGTGCATTTGGGGGGGGGCAGTTACTGGTACTACCCGTAACTGCCCCATCCCTCCCCCAAATGCACATTTCTCCAGTCCAACTGTCCAAACAGAACCAGGGCGGGCTAGTATACTGGGACGGGTGAGATGGTGCCTGGGATGGATGGATCCGATCCAGTTTAATCAACCAACCTACCAGTAACTGGTTGATTAAACTGGATTGTGATCCATCCCAGTCTGGTAGGTTGGTTGATTAAACTGGATCGGATCCATCCCAGGCACCATCTCACCAGTGCCAGTGTACTAGCCCGCCCTGGTTCTGTTTGGAGTCAGTTGGACTGGAGAAATGTACATTTGGGGGGACGTTAAAGTCAGCAAGTGTCATGGGGGGGCCCCTTATTGTTTTCCGCCCCAGGGCCCCATTTCGCCTAGAACCGGCCCTGGTAATTATATGAGTATAATTACCAGATGTGGATTCAGTTACATATTTATTCCCAGAATTTTTGTACAGTCACTCAGAATTGAGAAAGCTCGTTGGAAGAACGAGTGAAACGTTTTCAAGAAATCTACAGTACGTCCAGTTGCCTTGATTTATTCTTTACAGATATATACCATGACCTGGATAAATGAGAACCTTCACAGACTTTTGGCAATTGAGAATAAAAAAATAACTAAGAGCTTCCCATGACTTACTACCACTGTTTTAAACTTGATTAAAGGTGGCTTTGGCTATTCCATGTTATGGGCAGTGGGTGCTTAACCACAGTGGAAGCGCTTATCTCCATAGTCATCTGTATCGCCATCCTCAGGACAGTGATACAGATGGATGCTGCAGGGCAGGGGAGAGACGTCTCCCTTCCCCGTTTCTTTGATAGGCTGCAGGCACTAGGCTTGCAGTCTATCAAAGGCCGATGCAAGTGGCGCGATTATGTCATCGTGCCACCTGAGCCGTACAGCGTGGGACACAGGCCGGAAGAGGCCTGCATTGCATCTCTGCCAACCTGATAGAGGTAAGTATGTGAGTTTATTTATTTTTTATGTGGTACAATACAGGAGAGGAACGCTATTGGGGCACTGTGATGGCACATGATTGGGGGGCACTTGTTACTGGCACATGATTGGAGGGGCACTTGTTATTGGCAAATGATTGGGGGGCATCTATGGCACATTATTGAGGGACAACTATGGGGGCACTTCTTACTGGCACATTATTGGAGGGCTCTGTGGGGGTATCTATGGTGGCGCTTCCACTGGCATATTATTGGGAGGCACTATGGGGCACTTTTTTACTGGAACATTATTGGGTGCCACTATGAAGGCATCTATGGGGGACTTATTACTGGCACATTATTGGGGAGCACTATGGGGCATCTATTCAGGCCAAAAAGAAGCAGTATTTTATATGGCCGGAAATATGAGGGAAGGGGAAGATAAACACTATTTGGGCATCTACTGAGGCCACAAAGAAGGGGCATTTTATATGGGGGCTCTGTATAGGGGCATTTTATACTGGGACACATTATGGTGGGTACTATTGGGAAGAGAGGAGAGGAGTACTATGGGGTCATCTACGGGGGGCCCTAAGAAGGGGTATTTTAGATTTGCAAATTATGGGGGACACTGAGGACATCTACTGAGGCACTATATAGGGGCACTAGGCTTAAGGGGGAGAGGAGCACTATAGGGAAATTTACTGGGGGTACTATATAGGGATATTGTATACTGGCACATTATGGAGACACTATGGGGACATTAGCTCAACTGTGTGCATTAAAAGGAGGTATTTTTTGCATTGGCACACATTATAAGGGGGCATTTTGTACTGTCACATTATAAGGAGAATTAGTACTACTAGGAGGCATTATGGTGGGCTTTATTACTACTGGGGGTCTATGGGGAATATGATGGGGGCACTGTAGGAGCACTACTACAACTATGTTTGCTCTAGCAGAAAATTATTACTATTGGTGGGGCTTTTGGGAGGACTATTATTGTGGGCGCACCCTGGCACATTATCAGCTTAGCACAGTTATTTTTGGGGGACGTTATATTTACACTATTAGTGTCAGGGACACTATTTGCTGGGCGCAGTTATTTTAGGACAATGTGTGGCAATAATTATTGAAGGGCACTATCTGTGTGGTACTAGTATTATCAAGGGCTTTATCTGTTTCTTAAGTATAATATTGTGGAGCATGGTGACACAATATTGGGAGTGGTAGGATGATTTATACAGAAGATGGGAGGATGATGGAAAATTAGTAAACTAAGATTTTTTTTGTCAAACTGCAGAAACAAGAAATGGCTGAAAAATGGTGGTCTGGTCTGAAGGTTTGAAAGGAGAAGATGAAGAAAAAGAACATCTATATCATAGGAGACGTCACTGGATGTAAGAGGTATGTGAGAGGTATGTGACACTGTATTACCCTGTATGTTCTATAGTGATATGTAATATTAGGAGGGAAGGGGTTAGGTTGAGAAATTGGTATGGGTGGGGGAGAGGGTGCTTTTTTAATTTTCGCCTCAGGCAGCAGAAAGGCTAAGTGCACCCCTGGTTCAGTGATATGTGGACTCATAAGGGAGTAAATCAAAGCCAGTCACAGTAAAAAGAAGACAGTCCTCAGCAAAATATGTGTGTGTTTTTGTTTCAGACAAATTAGATCAAGACCAAGACAGCTCTCCACAGATCAAAATCTCTGACCTGTCACTATGTCATGTCAGAAATTTTTGAAATGACAGTTATGCTTTAAGGTCAAAATTGGTTTTCTCTTAAAACTGGAATCTGCCAGACATCCACAGAAATATCTTTGTATTTTATTTAACAGGAATAAAACTAATATGTACAGTATTTTTTGCCCCATAAGACGCACCCCCCCCCCCAAATGGGGGGAAAATGCCCCTGCGTCTTATGGGGCAAATGCTGTCATTTTTACATCGCTGGCTGCGATGTACGAGCGAGCGGGGAGGGACTGGGAGGAGGAGCTGGGGTCCGGCAATAGCGGCGGGGCAGTGCAGTCACTGTAGAAGGGTCCCACCGGTCCAGTGCTGCACAATACAAATATAAAATGTCTTATTCAATTTAAAGTGATTACACATGACCCCCCACTCCTAATATTACTGTACATCCTAAACGCTTCTGTAGAATGCGGGCGGGCGGCAGCGTAACTCCCGGATGTCACGTATCTGCGCCGCCTACTTTATGAATGAAGCAGGCGGCGCAGGCAAGTGACGTCAGTGAGTGACACGCCAGCCGTCCGGCTTGCCTGCATTGTACAGAAGCTGGTAGGATATACGGTAATATTAGGAGTGAGGGGGCATGTTTAATCACTTTTATTTGAATAAGACATTTTATATTTGTATACTGGAGCGGCGGGGGGCATCTGTGGATGACAGTTTTATGGGGTACATCCGTGGATGGCACAGTTAAGGGGTGGGGGTCTGTGGATGACACTGTTATGGGGTGGGGGGTCTGTGGATGGCACATATATAACAGTGTCATCCACAGATCCCCCTGTAACAGTGCCAACCACAGATCCCCCCTGTAACAGTTCCAGCCACAGATCCTTCCTGTAACAGTGCCAGCCACAGATCCCCCCGTAACAGTGCAAGCCACAGATCCCCCATAACAGTGTCCGTCACAGATCCCCCCCATAACAGTGTCCGTCATCCACAGATCCCCCCATAACAGTGCCATCCACAGATCCCCAGTAATAGTGCCATCCACAGATCCCTAGTAATAGTGCTATCCACAGATCCCCAGTAATAGTGCCATCCACAGACCACCATTAGTTCCAAACCCACCAAAAGCACACCTTTTGGTTAAAAATATTTTTTTTCTTATTTTCCTCCCCAAAAACCTAGGTGCGTCTTATGGGCTGGTGTGTCTTGTAGGGCGAAAAACACAGTATTTTTATAACACTAAAATATTCAACTGCATTTAAAAAAAATAGCTACATGAAAAGAAAAAAATAGACATTAGAGTAACAAACTAACCAACCAACTGTTCAACCATTAAGAGTGCTAATTTTATACAATGGTTCAACCATAATAATAATTTATAAAATGGTACTAAACTTAAAGCTAAACAAGCTGGTGTTCTAGACATTAATGGGGTAATTTATCAAACTGGTGTAAAGCAGAACTGGCTTAGTTGCCCATAGCAATGATCCAGATTCCGCCTTTCATTTTCCAAAGGAGCTGTCAAAAATGAAAAGTGGAATCTGATTGGTTGCTATGAGTAGCTAAGCCAGTTCTACTTTACAGCAGTCTGATAAATGACCCCATAAAAGTGTACATATGAATTTTGCTACAGAATTCACTATGGGATTCAATGCTTTCATGGATGAAATTTGCAAATTGAAACTAGGAAATTCGCTATGCAAATCTGTAACAAAAATGCTGCATCTGAAGGTGACATGATAAACCCTTAACAAATGTTCTTTGTTCATTCTTCTTCTTCAGAAAATGCTAGTCCAGCAATGAAGTCTGGAATTACTTTAAAAATCTTGTCTTAAGTTAGTTTCACACTAGCATTTGTCAGATCCAGCAGGCTGTTCAGGCAGGGAAAAATATGTCCGATCCCACTGTATCTGGCACTGTCAGAAGCCACATGGATGCTGTCTGGCACCATTAGCTGTAAAGGGACCAGCAGAGATCTGGCTGCAATCCGGCAAATATGCTGAGAATCGGCTAGATTATAGTTAATGGGTCCAGATGCCATCCATGTAATTTCTGTAAATGCCAGATACAGAGAGATCTGGCAGGTGTTCATTGCCAGAACAGCCTGCCGGATCTGACAAACGCTAGTGTGAAATTAGCCTTATTCATTTGCTATTAAAAATAACCAGCATTCCCAGATACAGTGTGGCAAAAAATTATTTAGTCAGCCACCAATTGTGCAATTTCTCCCACTTAAAAAGATGAGAGAGGCCTGTAATTTTCATCATAGTATACCTCAACTATGAGAGACATAATGAGAAAAAAAAATCCTGAAAATGACATTGTCTGATTTTTTAAGAATTTATTTGCAAATTATGGTGGAAAATAAGTATTTGGTCGATAACAAAAGTTAATCTCAATACTTTGTTATATACCCTTTGTTGGCAATGACAGAGGTCAAAAATTTTCTGCAAGTTTTTACAAGCTTTTCACACACTGTTGTTATTATTTTGGCTCATTCCTCCATGCAGAGCTCCTCTAGAACAGTGTTGTTTTGGGGCTGTCGCTGGGCAACACGGACTTTCAACTCCCTCCAAAGGTTTTCTATGGGGTGGAGATCTGGAGACTGGCTAGGCCACTCCCGGACCTTAAAATGCTTCTTACGAAGCCACTCCTTCGTTGCCCGGGCGGTGTGTTTGGAATCATTATCATGCTGAAAGACCCAGCCACGTTTTATCTTCAATACCCTTGCTGATGGAAGGAGGTTTTCACTCAAAATCTCACAATACATTTCCCCATTCATTCTTTCCTTTACACGGATTAGTTGTCCTGGTCCCTTTGCAGAAAAACACCCCCAAAGCATGTTTCCCCCCCCCCCCATGCTTCACAGTAGGTATGGTGTTCTTTGGATGCAACTCAGCATTCTTTCTCCTCCAAACACGACGACTTTGGTTTCATCTGACCATATGACATTCTCCTAATCCTCTTCTGAGTCATCCAAATGTTCTATAGCAAACTTCAGACGGGCCCGGACATGTACTGGCTTAAGCAGGGGGACACGTCTGGCACTACAGGATTTGAGTCCCTGGGGGCGTAGTGTGTCACTGATGGTCGCCTTTGCTACTTTGGTCCCAGCTCTCTGCAGGTCATTCACTAGGTCCCCCTGTGTGGTTCTGGGATTTTTGCTCACTGTTCTTGTGATCATTTTGATCCCACGGGGTGAGATCTTGCGTGGAGTCCCAGATTGAGGGACATTATCAGTGGTCTTGTATGTCTTCCATTTTCTAATAATTGCCCCTACAGTTGATTTCTTCACACCAAGTTGCTTGCCTATTGCAGATTTAGTCTTCCAAGCCTGGTTCAGGTCTACAATTTTGTTTCTGGTGTCTTTTGGCAGCTCTTTGGTCTTGGCCATAGTGGAGTTTGGAGTGTGACTGTTTGAGGTTGTGGAAAGGTGTCTTTTATACTGATAACAAGTTCAAACAGGTGCCATTAATACAGGTAACGAGTGGAGGACAGAGGAGCCTCTTAAAGAAGAAGTTACAGGTCTGTAATTGCCAGAAATCTTGCTTGTTTGTAGGTGACCAAATACTTATTTTACCGAGGAATTTACCAATTAATTCATTTGAAATCCTATAATGTAATTTCCTGTATTCCTTACCCCCATTCTGTCTCTCATAGTTGAGGTATACCTATGATGAAAATTACAGGCCTCTCTCATCTTTTTAAGTGGGAGAACTTGCACAATTGGTGGCTGAATAAATACTTTTTTGCCCCACTCTATATGACTGCTGGCACAATGACTGTTTCTCTGGTAATCTATGGGTCAGATTTAATATTAAAATACAAAACTTATTATAATAATAAGAAGCCATGACATAATGAAGCAACAAAAACTTTGTAAAGAAAAGTATATATCCCTATAAACATGCTGTTTGTATAGAATTCTGAAACTCTGAACTGTGTCATCATACTTTTCTAAAAGAATCATATATATAGCATTTGTTCTTTGACATTAAATGGCATTACAGTTATGTCTGGAGAAAAATACCAGACCTGAAGAGGAAGGAAAGAGCAAATTAAAGATGACATGAAATGGTACTCCTGCCATGGGAGATCACCTGTCAAAGATAGTCAAACAATTCATAAAACAGATCTATATATCTTCTCAGAATGTTTACCCAGGGATCAGGTGAAATAAAAGATAAGACGAAAAAGGGCTACTTTTGAAAATGATGTGCCTAAAGGCTAAGTTCATTTCTCACTCACTTGGTCAACACGACCTTTCAAAAGGCCCTGTGAGAATTAAACCAGCAAATTAAACTGTGTTAGTCACCCTGTGCCAGATCTCATAACTGAGTGACAGTGATGACAGCTTCACTAGAGCCCTGCATTACAGATTCATTAATCGTAGGTTCTGTCTGACAGAAAAACAAAAGATCTTTCATGGCCCAAGGATTGTAACCAGTAATATTGTCAGACTTCATTCATGTGTTCTATAAAACTCATATGAAATTATATTTATAGCATGAAAATTAAGAATACATATAATAATATATAATAATTACAGCAATCATTAGTAAAATGACAGACCTGGAGCCTGGCAAAAACATTTTTGACATAATTAGATTAGGAATGAAATTGGTGTTTTCATTATTAATCATGCTATTATCACAAACTGAATCTCTAACTATGCAGTCCTTCCAAGTGACCAGAGTTCTTCATCACTACACTCAACACTCAATTTGTGTCAAACTGCAACTCAACCATAGTCTGCAAAAAACAAATGGGACAATTTCCCTGGGGTCTTAATCCTCTATTTACCCATGAGGGTGTTCACCAAACCATATCTGAAAATCATAAAAAAAAAAAAAAAAAAACTGAACAAGGTAAAACAATGCAGTTTGTTAATATGCAATATAATTTTGCTAAAATATACATTTCTGCATTCATTTCATTTGCTATGGAACACAGACAATGCCACCAGTTTGCCCTTAGCTCAGTTCTTTTCTGTCTATGCTTATAATCCAGATTTTGCCCATGGGCCTCCACCAATAGTGATTTGAGAATGGATTGAAGTTGCCTGGGCCAAGAATGCACAGTAAAATTATTAAAAATCATTATAGTACTGTTGATGAGTTCTTAAAGTATATGTTATCCAGCAATACTGTATCTTATAACTCACAAGTATTGAAATGACTACAATCCTAAAATGGTTATCCACTGAATGTAAAACTGTTTTTATTCTTATATCACTTGCCTTTCTATGGGTGTGAATCAGCTCATTAATAGAGTTGAGCGGACACCTGGATGTTTCGGGTTCGACGAGTTCTGCCGAACTTCACAAAAAAATTTGAACTTGACCCGAAATTAACCCCGAACCCCATTGAAGTCAATGGGGACCCAAACTTTTGAGCACTAAAATGGCTCTAAAAAAGTTGTGGAAAGGGCTAGAGGTGGTTAAGAGCATGGCAAGGGCTCTGCAATAAAATGTGGATAGGGAAATGACTTAAAATAACATAAAATACGTAAACATAATAAATAATAATCTTGATCTAGGAGGAGGAGGTCCATATGGAGTAGAAGGTTGAGGAGGCGGTGGATGTGGCGGTGTAGGTGGAAGCGGCGGTGGAGGAGGAGGAGGTAGCCAACACTGGTTTTTGGTTTAAATTATTATTTTTTGTTTAAATTAGGGTGCACCCTAAAAGAGTGGGAAATGTAACCTGTGATAACCCCCTCCAACCGTGCTAAACAAACGATCAGACAATACACTGGCTGCAGGGCAGGCCAGCACCTCCAAGGCATGAAGGGCAAGCTCAGGCCATGTGCCCAATTTGGAGACCCAGAAGTTGAAGGGGTCAAACCCATCAGTCAGTACGTGTAGATGTGTGCACACATACTGCTCAACCATGTCGCTCGTTCCCGTGATGTCCACGATCCAATTGGATATCTTCTCTATCAACTTTCAATGTTCTTTTCTGTACCTACCATGATGATCACGGGTAGCGGGGAATCAGGGTTCCACGCCGGAGAGGTAGCGTGAGAAAGGGATAACACATACAAGGGAGTTCAATGGCTGAAATGTGATTGAGCGGAAATGTTTTTTTTTTCACGCCAAAACTTTGTTCATGTCACCCACGAATTGAACAGACGATTTTACAAAAATTAGGTCCCTGTCACCTATGCAGAGCAGGGGTTTGTATACGGCAAAATTGGTAAAATGTCACCTGACTGCTTGGCTGATTTGCACCATAAGCTACAGGTGCCAACTCTGATCGTTCAGCAGGAGACTGGGTGGGAGACAATGTGAAGGAACTGGAGGCACTGTCAGCAGCCCAATCTACTATTGCATGTACTTTTTCTGGTCTCACCATTTGTAGAGCCGCATTCGGCCCTACCAAATAACGCTGAAGGTTCTGTCACCTACTTGCACCTGAGGAAGGTGTTTAACCTTTGCGTGTAGCTCGCACAGATCGACCACGCCCTCTACCTGCAACAGGAGCTCCGCCAGCAGCACCACGACCGGGGCCACGTCCCTTATTTGATGCACATTCTTTGCGTTCACCCACCAAACTAACAGATGGTTTATGTCAGGCGACAATGTAACCTCCAATATTCAACAATTACGTTCACTGAGGGTAAGGCAGTGCCGGTGTCATAAAGAGAAAAAAATTATTGAGGTCACACAACAGTGTGACAGGTGAATTTTATTACTTCACGGTCACAAAAAATGTTAATTTTTCAACCAACAATGTAACTGCAGTATTGACTGGTTGTATTTGACTGTCACAAACGCAACAAAAGCTAAAAATGTATTATCTTGCACAAAATGGGTGTTTTTTTAATACCAAAATATAACAGCAATATGAAACAGGGAAAGTAAAGCAGCTCTCACCCACCGTCCACCTGCCTGGAGCACGGATGGCAACCTCCGGACTTGATTGATGTGAAATATTCAAGACCAAGAAAAATCCAGCTTCCAAGATGCAAAAGGTGGAATCTTTATTGTGAGTTTAAAATCCAATGCAAGACTTTACAGGTTACAGTAACGCGTTTCAGACCACAAGTAAATCATGGTCCTTCATCATGATCATGTAGGGTCTTACACAAAATGGGTGTGTTTTAAAACCCAGAATATAACTGCAGTATTTACAGCTCGTATTTGTCACAAATTCAGCAAAGGACCCAAAATGTATTATCTTGCAAAAAATGGGTTTGTTACCCATTTTTTTAAACCCTGAATATATCTGCAGTATTTAAACCTTGTATCTAACTGTCACAAATGCACATATGCTGTGCTGGTGCACTGAACTTGCACAAATCGGCCGCCGACGCCCACCTAACTAGCAGACGGATAAAAGTTATTTTTCATTGGTCACTTGGTTTAGGGCAGGGTAAAAAAATGGTGCACTGCACCCACAAAACAAATTAGCTTTAGATCGCTGAGTTAACAAGCACTTCTGATAACAGATTCTTTCCTATTCTCTCCCTCACAGCAGCAGCATCCTATCCCTACACTAATCAGAGCAGAGTGACGTGCAGCGCTATGTGACTCCAGCTTATATAGAGGCTGGGTCACATGCTGCACTGGCCAATCACAGCTATGCCATTACTAGGCATGTGATGGCTTCTAAGGGCGCACGAGTTAAACGCTTGTTGATTAGCTGCTCGGCAACCTTTTAAAAAGAGCCATTAAATCGCTGAACACCGAAATGAGCCATTAAATCGCTGAACACCGAACTCGAACCCGAACTTTTACTGAAATGTTCGGGTCCAAAAATCCTAAAATTTGGTACAGTTTGGATTCGCTCAACCCTACTCATTAACAGTCTATATCTTCTAGGAGGCATTTCAACTAGCTCCTGTTAACCCCTTCCTCTCATGCATTGAAAACAGTTCCTCATATAACTCCAGAGATACACATGGTATATAATACCCTCTTCCAATTATATTTTCTGCCGTCTAGAGATGATATAGCTATATATTTCTATGAATTTTAAAGTATAGCTGAATGAAAGGTGTCTGGGCTGCTCTAACTGCTACACTATGAGATCACTGTGCCAGCACTGGGATGGGGGGAGCAGGGAAGATATTGAACATGTTAGTCCACCACTGAATACAGGAGGAACTACAGCTACTAGAGAGGAAAATTTAATATACATAAAAAATGGCTTACAATATTTTATTGCATGTACATTGCAATAACGTTTCATTTAAAATGCTCTATTCATTGCATAGTAATACTTTTCACGGGATTACCCATTTAACTTGACCATAGACATGAGGGACATTTTTTTAAGCCTACCATATCTGATACCAGTCTTAATAAGAAATGTTGCTGGCATATGATGTGCCAAAATTATTGTGCGGCGCATGAAAAAGCTCAATGCACCAGAGAACAAAATCTATGATAGCAAGGAGCCAGTGTAGATTATAGATTTAATGTGCTCCAATTGCCTGGTACACCTACTTTAAAATGTGTCAGAGTTCCCATCCATGCGCTGCCTAGTTTTTGTAAAGTGGCAAGGGTGTCAGGAAAGGGAGAAATTAACAAATGTTGGCTCAAAATTGGACTTTTCTATCATTGCACAATGATACATCACCCCAAGTATTATTGTTAGTGTTTTGTATTATTTTATTAATTGTATTATTATTATTTTTTGAAGCCATCTTTCCTTAACTATCCTAACACATCATAAAATAAAGAACAGGGAATATAGCTGCAGGATCAGACTACACCGTTTTTTTTTTTTTTTTTAATGTCTGTTACCACAGTGACACATAGGTCTTGCATAAGACCACTGTAGACAAAAGAAAAAGAAAACGTTTTTAATTTTTTTAAGACTTATAGCAACATTGCTTTTAAGGGTAGAGATTCCAGCAACTAAATTTTTCATCACTCCCGTCAACCTTTACTGTATTGACTATATTATACTCTTTGATATTTTCTCTTTTAGATTTCTAATGTCAAATCAGATCTGTCTGCAGAATGGGGAGTGATCATAGTCTCTATCTGTATCAGAGAATTTTTAAGATCAGAGCCTAAGTTATATGTTGAGAGTGTAATACAAGAATCTTACATTGGTAAGTTTGGAAATTGTATATTCTGGTCAAAATCTACTGTTGCTGCTGCTAAAATGCATGTGTACAGCGAACAATGTTATTTTTTTTCTAGTGGATTATCAGGCATCCATCATAGTGTCATGTTTCTCTGTTGCCTCTGCATGTTCTGATGTATCTTTAGTTTGATAACATACAGTACAGAAAATAACTTTGAATTCAAATGAGCTGTGGATACCTTACTGGGATTACTGGATCCTGCATCTGCCAAGGTGAAATATTTAATCATTTTTAATGTTCGTGATTTTAAACATAGCCTAGAAATTAAATTTCAAGCTATAGATTTTTACACAGATGAGAAAACACCTAAACCTATTTTCTATTTACTAAATCTGTATACAAAATTGACATAAGAGAGGCCACACTGTACATATAGGATAGGTAATAGTAAAAAAAACTGATTTGTTGTATACTTTCCTGACCTGAATGGTCATGTACAGTATAAAGTTGAATCTTTACCTGGCTTCCATATCGATAACTAAATGTTTAATGTTTAGATAGGCAAATCAAAATTTTACCAGAATTTGTGAAATATTCAGATTTTTTTTAAATCAGAAATTCTTCACAGAAAAATCTGCTAAATCTTTATTCTATGAGAGAGAGAGAGAGAGAGAGAGAGAGATTTTCCACACATTCAGAGTATAGTACTTTCTACTTGGGTAGAAGTGATTTATACTTTATACATTATAAAATGTCATGATTGATTCAGGTAAATTGGACCCAAAACAAATTTTAAAAATTTGCTCATCTCTTCAAATATAAAAAAAATATATATTTTTTCCTATATCCACCACTGTGTAAGATTTCTAAAAATGTCCCTAATAGAAGCCACAATGTGGCACAGGTAATATTCAGATACAGCAGGTTTGTTGCAGAACTTTATGCAAGTTTGATTAATCTCGTTGGGCTTGTTTTGGCAGTGAGTTCATAGATTTTTACAAGCCAAATTCAAGTGAAGGAAACAATCAAAACTATTTCTGCAACAAACTTGCTGTGTGTGAACATACCTGATTATGGTAATGAACAGCACAAACCCTATGTATAATTAAATGTGGGAGAGTGCAAAGCTAACTGGTATCTTGCCTCGCCGGACTGCAGAAATGCTAAACAGAGGAAATTATAGAGCTACACATACAATAAAACACCATTCACATAAACATGTAAAGCAATGCTTTTATCAACCTGGGTCTTTCTCAATTCTTACTCTACAAAACTCTGCTTGAGTCACTTGGTTATTATAGAGGGAAGTGCATTAAATATTCCCTAGATTCAATTCCCTATCAACTCTTCATACCACTAGTTGATACAGGCCCATGTGCATGGAAAACGTTCCGGTCCTGAACTGAAGACATCCTGATGCATCCTGAACGGATTTCTCTCCATTCAGAATGCATTAGGATAAAACTGATCAGGATTCTTCCGGCATAGAGCCTCGACGACGGAACTCTATGCCGGAAGAAAAGAACGCAAGTGTGAAAGAGCCCTAAGCCTGTTTTTTATAGCATGGGTTGTCCACACCTCTTCCCCATGGCCAAACACCTTCCCCTACTTATGATAGATAAATAGTCCAGCATTTGTGACTAGGGGGGAGCTGATCACCACAAACAAATGAAGGACTTCACACATGGAAGAGTGGACATGACTTGAGCCGAGCAGCCCCTCCAGAAAAAGAGACTATGAACATTGACTGAGTATCATTAACCCCTGTAGTGCTCCCATAATCATTAACCCTTTTCTTATATCCCATTAACCCCTGCAATACCCAATCCCTGTGCTTACCCCTGAAGTGCCCTTACATTGTCTCCATAGCCATATATCCCTGTATCCCACAGCTACCCCTGTATTGCCATTGTATTTAAACCCTTTTAACCCGTAGGGACAGTTTATAGCCAGGTTTGGGATGGTGCTGCTATAACGTTTGTGTGAATGTATATTTAGATTCGTTTTTAGGGTGGAATTGTAAATTGTGTTGTGTTAGTGCAGTTATAATGTAGGTTTATTAGAGTGCTGTTAGTGTTGTAGCGTGTGTGTCTATATATATAAATATATATATATATATATATATATATATAAAACCATTGATATAAATATATATATATAGATATAGCTAAGTAAGTAATTGACTGTAGACTTGTGATTGGTTAATAAATATTTTATTGTTCAAACACAGTTCATAGTCTTGTGTCGCCGCCGTAATCCAACGCACATAGTTCAGTTAAAGGTAGAAACAGGTAGAAAAAAGAATAAATAGGCAGAGTCAACATTAGATGAGTCTACGTCTTTATATTAATTATTAGTAGTAACTCAAAATATTAATAATTAATATCCCCTTTTAAAGTAATTAACCAATTTAACAATGATGCATTTGTAAGGCCAGGTTCACATCTGCATTGGAGACTCCATTTGGGGCCTCAGTCACAGATTTCTTCAAAAACGTCAAAGAGAAAAAACTTTTATATGTGCTATTTTTGTTTCCCCTTCTGGACAGAAGCTAAACAGACCCTATGTAGCCATGGTCATCTGCTTTGTTTTGTCAGATATGTGCTAAATCTGGCATTTACCGTTACTTTTGTTGTTCTGTTCCTATAATGGAGAAGAACAACGGAAATCTATAATGCTGGAGTGAAACGACTCTAATAAGTAAAAAATTTTCTCAGGCTACATTAATCTAACAAAGCAAGTAAAACAAATCTAGAAAGTATTCTTTTTTTTCTTTTTATAAAATGCATTTATCCCCTTTTCATTAAAGGCTATCTTAACAATCTGTTTCTCACCTAATTGTGCATAGAAACCATATGTACATGTTCCTAGCATTCCTAATTCAATATAATGAGAAGTACCTGAGCAAATATATTATTTCACAATGCTGTAATGTGATCTCAGGATAAAGGACATGAGTGAAGAAAATGGAGAGGATGAAAATAATCCAATTGAGGGTGGAGAAACCATTCACTCATAAATATCTGCTATAGATAACTTGAATCGTGGTGTGTCTCCCATTATATCTCTATAGCTCATATTTATATGCATCAAGTGCTTTTTTCAATTGGCAAAAAGGCACATGGGAAATCACAGTGGCTATGTTATAATTCATACAATAGTCACATACATTCATCTAAAAAAAATAGATCCATGTTTTTTTCCAATGCCAGCAACAAATTAAGGATGCTGTGACAGCTTTATATGATAACCATTTCATAGAGTAGAATATGATAGTTCTAAGAAGGATTTTTTTTATTACTTGTATACATATTTGAATATACAGTAGACTAACCTTTTTTATTTTTTTAGATCTGCATAACTATATGCAAACTTGAGAGTTTTTAAATTCTGGGGAACTTCAATTATTAAAGCTACATGGGTTCAAAGCCAAAGTTTCATTTCAAGGCTCTGTGAGAATGTTTAACTACTTGAAGACTGACCGACTATAGGTTGTAGAGATCTTATCTTATCCACAATTTTAATGGCAACTGATTGTTTTGGCACCAAGCGGCACTGTGAATGCTGTTGTACTATACAGCAGCCTTCATAGGGAGGCCCCAGCAGGATAGGTCTGATAGATTAAGTTCTTAGATACTGATTTCAATCATAGCTTCTTGGTGTTTCTCAGATGTTATGTCAATCATAGCATCTAGGCAGTAGGACAGAAGGAGAAAATTCCCACTGTAAACTATTGGCTCCCTGCAATGCAACTGCAGGGTGCCGATGGTTGTTATGGCAGCCTTGTTACTTAAAAAGGCCATCAGGCCTGCCATGGCTGTTTTCTAATTTTGTGTGACCTTGGATTGCCTGTCAGTTAATTACAGTCAATAATGTTTTGGATTACTGATTATACAAATAAATAGATACAGTTTAATAAAATGTATTTTAAAAAGTCTTCATATAAAAAAAAATGCTATAAAAGAGTATTGTGTAAAAGTGTAAACAAAACACAAATATATAGATGGCATTCTCACCACTGTAACAACTGAAGAAAAATACAAAAGTTAATCCACAATATATATGTAACTCAAAACTATTCATATGGCAATATGGAAGAAAATATAAAAATAAACTATGGGTCTTGGAATGCGATATAACTAACATTTACCATTAAATGAATAGTGAAAAAAATACATATGTGTTGTGCTGAGTAGGTCTGTAGAATCAGTTGAAACCCAATGTTCTATTATAAAATCCAATAGTTTATTCTCAATATTTTTAAATGATGTAAGTTACTTAGTTACTCACAATACAGTATTTGCAATCAGCTAAAAATGAGTTCTCTTTAACAGTTTGCCCTGCTGAACTAGACAGTACTTTCAACACAAAGTTTATTGTTGGGAACCCCCTTGCTAGTATTCCTGAACTTAGAATTGGACCTTGGGCAGACACTCAAGGCAAATCCTTCTGCACTGAAGGTATGAACACCTAGAGCTTGCACCCAAATCCTATACTCTCTCTACCCAAAACCATATGAAAGCAGCTGCATAGTATGCAATTGTTTACTAAATGGTAATTGCTATTTGGACACTGTATTATTGCATTCATTGGGCACTTATGGTACACCATGAAGGAAAGGTCATCTTTGCCTGCAACCAGCTACTGTTGCCAATGCAGCCTCCATTTTAATTAATTAAACAAATAATTATATTGATGTTTAAGTGTATGCAAATTAGCCCTATTTTCAAAAAGAAAAGAAGGTTGAGCCTTTAGTGCCACCAGATTATGGATAAGCAAATTAATTCATTTTTTTTTTTTATTTATTTTTTTCTCTTGTCTCCCCCGTCGAATTAATTGAATTAACTATGGTAGATAACTATTGATGTAAGAGAAGGAGAAAAAAGGGGAAAAAATAAACAGGGAAGGGGGAAGGAAGGAGAAAGGGGGAAGGAGGAATAAGAAAAGAGGGAAGAGATCATAAAATGCCGTCAAAAAAAAGGGAAGATCAGCGTGGCCCTATGGGAAGTACTACTAGGCGATCAGCAGGAGGGCTGGATAGTGGGCCTAAACAATCAGGTTTAAACAGGTATCTGGTCCCGAATTCACCTGGGCCTAGGTCCCCACAGAAAGAAAAAATTGTGGAAGCCAGAGTGCAGGAATCGACACATGGGATTCCAGTTGAAGGGGGTGATGGAGAGAGGGGAACACCAGTGACATACACAGAAACGGATGTAAAAATGGTGCAGGACATACTTTGCACTGTCTCAAGGATGGAAAATTTAATGGGTAATTTAGTAACCCAGCTTGGGGCAGTGCAAACGGATGTTATGATTATTCGAGCTGAGATGGAAAAAGTAAGGCACCGTTTACAAGAGATGGAAAAAAGAATTCCCACCTTAGAGAAATCTGTGCAGAAATTAGAGAAGGAGGTGGCCCTCTTAAAACAAATAAATGTTAAGATGGAACAAAAACTGGTAGACCAGGAGGATAGATCAAGAAGGGCTAACATAAGATGTGTGGGGATCCCAGAGCGAGCGGAAGGAGGAAACTGTACTGAGTTTATGGAAAAGTGGTTGATGGAAAATAGTAAAGAAGGTACCCTTTCTCCCATGTTCTCTATTGAAAGAGCACACAGGGTCCCCACAAAAAATAGGGCGCCAGGGGACTATCCCAGATCTATACTGGTGAAATTTTTACTATCTAAGGATCGAGATGAAATATTATCCGATGCAAGAACCTCGGAAAAATATTATATACAGGGTGTAAAGATCAAACTTTTCCCAGATTACTCATTTAGCACTAATGCACAAAGAAAAGAATTTATATCGGTCAAAAAAAGATTAAGGGAGGCAGGTATAAAGTATAGCTTACTCTTTCCGGCGAAATTAAGGGTGGAATATAAAGGCAAGACTTCCTTTTTTCAGACTCCGGAGGAAGTTAGCGAATGGGTGGATGGGGAGGGTCTTTGAGGCTGGCGGGGGGGGGGGGGGAGTGATAGGAGTCACGCTAAGTTATGGAGTCGCCCGGACTGCTGGCCAGCAGAATGGGGGACTATAGGGGTCAGGGGTGGGGGTGGGGACGTGGAGAATTTTTTATTTATTTATTTATTTATTTATTTTTTTTATTTTTTTCCTCCCCTTCTGCTAGATGGTTAGGATCCTTTCGCTGAATGTGAGGGGGCTCCGTGAGAGGGTTAAAAGATATGCTATCCTTGAGTGGATAAAGAGGTTTCTGCCAGCCATCATCTGCCTCCAGGAGACACATTTGGATAAGGAATCAGTAAGATGGCTGGAAAGGGGATGGGTAGTGGCGGGATATCATTCTGTATATACCACTTACTCCAGAGGGGTCTCAATTTTGATACACAATAAGATTAAGTTTGAATACCTGACATGCGAGACCGATGACCATGGCAGATACCTCTTTTTATATTGTTATTTAGAAGGGATTAAAACTGTAATTGCAAATATATATATTCCACCACCATATAAACCAGATGTTCTGTATCAATTGTATAGATTTATGCTAAATAAACAGGAATGTATATTGATTGCGGTAGGCGACTATAATGCGGTTATGGACCCACTCAGGGATAGGACATCTAGTAGAGGGGGAGGAACACAAAATGTAGATTTATGTAAAGTAGCCCATGAATTTAATTGGGTAGATGTTTGGAGGGTTCAGCACCCGGAAGAAATTAGATATTCTTGTTATTCAAAAACACACCAAACTTGGTCGAGAATAGATATGACCATTGGAAATAAAAATTTAATGTCCCAAAATAGGATCACGACAAAATATATACCTATGGCCCTGTCAGACCATAATGCAATGGTAGTTGAGCTGGACTTGAACAAAGACAATACTTTGTTGTTGTTTAAGTTCAACTCCCATTGGCTGCCATTGATTTCAGACACAGAGAGTATAACTGAGGAATTAAATTTTTTTTTTATTGAAAATAATGGTTCTGCCGGTAGACTTGTGGTTTGGGACACTTTCAAGGCTTTTTTGAGGGGAGTTTTGTTTAAAAGGGTAAACTACTGGAAAAAAAGAAATAGAGAGAATGGGAAGGTATTGGAGAAAAAACTGCAAGAGGCAGGAATGGCAAGCATGAGATATCCCACTGCACTAAATAAGAGAGCCTGGGAGGAAGAACAGGAAAAGATGAAGATCTATCAACTAGAGAAAAGCAGGAAAGAATTGCTCTTTCAAGGCATCCAACTAGCCTCGGAGGGTGAAAAGGTCGGTAAAATACTAGCAAATATAGTGAGAAATCAAAAAGGGAAATCATGGATAGGTGCAATCAAAGATAAAACGGGCAAACTAATTACCACACCAGAAGGTATTAAAAAAGTGTTCCGGGAGTATTTCCTAGAGCTATACAAGTCCAGGGTACAATACTCAAAACAAGAGCTAGATTCATACTTGGATGAGATTGCCCTTAGTAGGATATCTAAGTCCCAAAAAGAATATTTGGAAAAAGAAATAACGGCGGCAGAAATAAATCTAGCTCTGGGGAAGGTCAAATCCGAGAAAGCACCGGGTGGGGACGGGCTCCCCTTTGAAATATATAAAACCTTTTCCCAGGTTTTGGTACAAGAATTAAAGATAACACTGGACGAAGCTCAAAAATTAGGCGACCTACCGAACTCTATGAAGGAAGCAATTATTACACTAATCCCAAAAAAGGGAAAAGAACCAACAGATCCCGGTTCATACAGGCCAATATCCCTGTTGAATACGGATGTTAAAATCCTGGCAAAAGTCCTAGCTGACAGGCTTTCAAGGGTCATTAAAGTAATAATAAATAAAGATCAGACAGGATTTATACCGGGTAGAACAATATACTCCAATATAAGAAGGCTGTTTCTCAATATTGAAGCTAATAGATTGGCCGCAGGGGAGAAAGCGATACTCTCATTGGATGCCCAAAAGGCATTTGATTGTATTGAATGGGAGTATCTATGGGCAGTACTGAGGAGATTTGGTATGGGGGAGGGATTTATAGGGTGGATCCAGCTAATATATCTAAATCCCAGGGCTAGAGTGGTGGTAGATGGGAGCTTGTCCCTGCCTTTTGCCCTATTTCGGGGCACTAGGCAGGGATGCCCTCTCTCTCCACTGCTATTTGCCATTGCAATTGAACCCTTGGCAACCATAATAAGAAATGATAAGGAGATTAAAAGCTTCCAATATGCGGGCGGAGAAGAAAAATTGTTAATGTATGCGGACGATATATTACTCTTTTTGCAAAACACCGGGGAGCAGTTTAATAGAGTGATAGAGATAATAGACAAGTTTGGGTTCTTTTCTGGTTTAAAGATAAATTGGGGGAAATCACATATGTTATTATTAGGAGATAGACAATTACAAGGAGACACACGGGTGCATGTTCTCGAAAAACATGAAAATTTTAAATATCTCGGCATACAAATCTCCGGAAATATAGAAGAATATGAAAAATTAAATGTCCTTCCCTTAGTAAAAGAACTAAGAACTAAAATACATATATGGAAAAGACTGCCAATGTCAATCCAAGGTAGGGTAAATCTAATAAAAATGGTTCTTCTCCCAAAGATACTTTATATACTTCAAAATGCTCCAGTGAGAATATCGCAGACTACCTTTAAACTATTTGATAGACTAATGGGGGACTTTATTTGGAAGGGTGCGATCCCTCGGATAAAGAAGGAAGTCCTTCAGCTCCCAGTGCAGGAGGGAGGATTAGCGGTCCCCAATCTGTTTCTTTATTATTTAATAACCCAATATGGGAATATAAAGGGTAGTTTAGATAGTCAAGTGGGTAGGCAAGAATTAAACAGATGGGGGTGGAAAGAGGGAGGTAATCACTTAGAGGTGTTGGAGTCAGGTTTTTTGGGGGAAAAAAATTCTGATAATAGGACACTAAACCTAATAGAACACGTATGGGGAGAAATTAAGAAGATATTGGAGATTAAAGGGTTTTTGAAATACACACCGATATGGAAAAATCTTTATTTAAAAGAATTAGAAATAATAAGGGAATATATAGATTGGGGAAAAAAAGGAATGATATATTTAGACCAGATCTTTGAGGAAGATAAGCTGAAGGACTTTAATACAATGGTGTCGGAATTTGGGATCCCCCATACGGATACCTATAAATATCTTCAACTCAGGAATGCACTGCGGATAGTGGTACAGGAAGATAGGTACAGGAGGGAAAAATCAGATAGGTTGGATAAGTTTACTACACTAGGGGAAGGAGGAGGAACAACCGCAAGGAGATATAGACTTCTGATGGAAGGTAAGAGAAAAACGATTACAATGCTTGCTGTAGGAAAATGGGAGAAGGATCTAGACTCCCTCACAGAAGAAAACTGGAGAGATGCTCTTAAAAATTATGCGACAATCTCGGATAGGGGCTCACATAAAATTTCACAATTCTTTATAGTGCACAGATTACATCGATCTCCATGGATGTTGAAAAGGATGGGAGTGAAAGCAACAGATAAGTGCCCAAAATGCTGGGAGGAGAGAGCTGACTTAATACACTGCTTTTGGAGATGTCCCAAGCTCCATAGATATTGGACAGAAATAATGGAAACCGTATCTTTGCTTTTGAAGGTTCGGCTGCCCAGGGATCCAATAATTTGTATCCTAGGGGCAACTGAACATTTGAAGCTAAATAAAAAAATACGACTGGTTCTGAATAAAGTACTATTCCAGGCCAGATTACTTATACTTAGGAAATGGATAAAAGTAGATTTACCGACGGTGGGACAGTGGAGAAAAATGATAGATAATTTAATTAAAGAAGAACGAGTGATGAAGAGTCACAAAAAAAGGTCATTAAATCTCGACCAGGTATGGAAAAATTGGCTACTTTAGTGTTGGATTATTATTATTTTTTTTTTTCTCGCGTCCCCGCGTGGAGGGGGGGGGGAAGGGAAGAGAAAATGAAAAAGAACTATAATTACTATGTTTAGTGTCAGAGTAATGTGCCTTTTCCATTTTTATGGATTTGTTCTTTATGTGAAATTCAAATAAAAAATTATTTAAAAAAAAATAAAAAATCAATTAATTCATAAAAATCAATTAATTCAACTCAACAAATACTCTGCATGTGAGGGACTATTCCCCACTGTACCAGCAGATTAACATAGCCACATATTTAGGGCAGCCTTGATACTCGTTCATTCACCATCACTGCTACGTTCAGCATATGAGCAGATGATATGACTACAAAAAACGATCAGAGATTGTGAACGTGACTCTAAAATTTGCTCAGGGGAGTATGCAAATTAGTTGATATGGACTTCTAGGCATATCATGAGCGCCAATATTCGCAATAATGGCAAATATGTGAAATTATCAAGGGTGTGCGAGATGTGAGGCCATGTTATTCTGCCAGTAGAGGAAGCACCTAGAGCAATGGGGACTCTCCATCTTAAGTATAAATTTGTTTAGATGAGTGAATTGATTCATACTAATCGGTTGGCTCATCCCTATACCAAATGCAGGTAAGCTATCCTATAATTTAATTCCTGACCATTTAAACAGGCCTTGAGGCATAACTTGGATTATAACTAAGCCAGTACTTTATATTTAACTAGCTGTTTCAGGGTGATTTCACCTTATCAGTGCAAAGCAAAGAGAACTGGCTTAGCTGAGTGAGATTCTTTTGATTTGAGGGTTACTATTTCTCTTATGAAGATCACTAGCAGGCATAAGGAATCCTATATGCCAAAGCAGCATTGTTTGGACAATATGATTCCTTATATCTACTGGCCATTCTCAAGAAGGAGAAATAGTACCCTGAAAATCCTAGTTAAGTGTAGAAATTCAACACATATCTGATGCTTACCCATGTGTCATGATGTTATTTAATTTGCAAGATATACAGAATTAAAAAATAATAATAATGATGTAGTTATGCCGAGTGTTTTATTGGCATAGTAACAAAGATATGAATATTATGCCCAGTTAAAGCACACATTATACCTGTAGACATGGAACTAAGACTTCCCTGAACATTACATATTTCCCTTTTCTCTTTTATTCAGTTTGTGCTAAGATCACAGCATAAGATTTTTAAATATGATCAAACTGCTGCTATACTAGTGCCCTCTAATATGACCCCATCTTCCTATCTTCTGTAGAAAATTGGCTAAACCCTTTCAGTATACGGTAGGAATGTAAGAAGCCATATTTTATTTCTTCTTTGATTTAATATACACTTTAATCCTTGGTGTTGCTGTTCTCCCAAGATAAATATATATATATATATATATATATATATATATATATATATAAATATATATAAATATATATATATATATATATATATATATATTATATAAGTCAAATATGTGAACAATGACAGCTGAACAATGACCATGGACATATAGAAGTCAAAGACACTTCAGGCATATTTCATTACCAGCACTCTCTATATGTGATAACACAGTCAGGATACTGACTAGTGTTGAAAGAATTGATTTAATCTAAAACCACTGTGTAAAAAGTAAAATAAAAATCATACTTACCTGATCCATTTGCTCACAACAGGCCAGTCGCCATCATCTTGCTTGAAGATCTAGCATGAAATCCCATGCACAGTGAGGAGATTTTACGCCACGCAAATGGTGGCTGCTGGCCCGTTGCGAGTGAATGGATCAGGGAAGTATGATTTTTTTTTATTTTACACTTTTTTATTTATATAAAATGCCGCAATCATGTATGAATGTGGCATCTGAGGGGTACAATGACGCTCCCTGTCATTGCACCCACTACTTATAAAGAAAAGCTCTTTGTGACAAAGTAATTTGTCAGAAAGCAATTTTTTTGGGTCAAATTCAGCAAAGCAGCCGAATAAAACTTGAATAATTCGCTCATCGCTAATATTGACCTTTGTAGTGTGTGATACAGTACCAAAACTTGAATTGTCTCTGTACACTAGATTGATTTACCAATAGTTATTACTTTCTAGTTGAACATTAATTATCCATGGAAGCACCAATTAAAATACATTGCTGCATTACTGAATGCATAAAATTCTAATGTATTAATAAAAAACGTGCTAAAAAAAAAAAAGGCTCGTATAATCATTAAAATGAGCTATTTTTCTTGTGTCTTTACAATTCCAATATTCAAGGAAGTGTTTCATTTTGAATGGATGTACATCATATTTAATGAGACAACTTCAGCTGATTCTAATCATATCAAAATGAATAGCAACTGAATAATTTCAGATTCGACATGTCATGGAAAACATTTGAAGGTACTGTATTTTTTCCAAAAAGCATTTGCCATTAAATTATGTTTTCATATTTAATGAATACTGTATATTCTATAAGCATTTAGATGTTGCCAAAACCATGGGCAGCATGAAACAGCAACAGGTGCTCTGTTTAGACTAAATTATGCCTTACTCTGAAGCATCGCTCAATATACTAATAGGGAGGAAGCTGTCAACCAAGCTGAGTTGGTGGGGAGAGCTGAAGGGGAGCTACCCAGTGAAAACATTTCCTCAGGTTTGGAAATTGTTAAAACAAAGTTTTCTCTGCAGTCATACAGCATGAACCTGATGGCAGGTTTTCTTTACATATATTTGTCAACACTGTACATTTTGCACCATATTCAGTGTTCTTAAAATCAAAACATTTTGCTTACTGAACATTGGCTTTTGGTTTAATATATGCACACAAATATGACTTTAGAAATATTATGTATAACTTATATAGCATACTATGCCATGTGTTTTAAGCCCCTTCCTTGAATACTCTGCTGACAACTTCTTCTCTTGGAAAAACCATGGTATCTCAAACTATTGAGACCCCCAACGGCAAGAACGTTGTTATACTCAGACCTCACACATAGTTGAAATCTATGCCTAAAATAAAATATTGCTCTATTAGTCTTTTATCATCGGTATAAAAAATGAGTTAATTATTCAAGTATTTTAAACTTATCTCCTGTCTACAGGAGTTATTTCCGAAAGGCTCATAAAGATAAATGGAGCAGCATTGCCCAACCTGCTGCTCTGTTTATTTTGGGGGGCCCTATGAAGTATACAGACCCCGTTATTGTGATTGAAGTGGGGTCTTAGCAGTAGAACACTTATCTCCTTTACTATGTGTAACCAATAACTTAAAATTATGAGACTAAATTTTTTAGATGAAAATTTATCCTTACTGCTTGGACAGTGCCAGCTTAATAGCTTTGTCGCAGCTTCAGTCCAATTTTTTTGCACTAATATATGACATATTAATCACATACTGTGTGTTGAGGGGAGTGTTGGATTTAAATATATATGTATATATGCCCTTACATATATGCATATATATATTGGCCCTTTTGCATGGGCCCGTCCAGGTAGTAGGTGTATACATAGAGATGTATGTATGCCCCTTTGTCAGCATACATCTCTATGTATATAATATATGTATGGGTGGGCTTATTGCTGCCCATTGAGACCCCCTGTGTTATATATATATATATATATATATATATATGTATATATATATACTTATAGATGTGCCCCAAGCATCTATAGGTGGATATATATACAGTTAACTGTCCCCAGAAGCTCCCATGGAGACCCCCCCTCTGGAATGTGCCTGCTGGGTGGGGAGAGACCGACAACTGGACAATTATGTCCATTTTCGGCCTCTTCAAAGGACAGATGATCAATAAAGATCCTCTGCCCTTTGTCCCTTATGCCTAACAGGGACATGGGAACAGAGTTCCCATGCCCCTGTGTGCCGCTCACCTCCGGCGCTGTAATTACAGCGCCAGAGATGTGCGATATCTCCACAGGCGGGAGGATCAAAGGATCCCCCTGCCTGGGAGCGCGGGCTGGCGCAGGGCGGTAAAACAGGCGCGAGTGCTGCAGGGTTTAAAGACCCAGCAGCACTGCGCTCGGGCAGATCGGGACCCCCCCCTGAAGGTGAGCGCATCCGGCGCTGAAGTATGGAATCCAGCCTCCCCCCCCCCCCCGATATAGAAGAGAGCGCAAGCAGACACCCGGGGTGCGCTGCGCTAGGACACAGGACCCCCGACATCCCTTGCTGAAGGAGAGAGCTTCCGGCATTGAAGGACACAGAAGACGCAGGCAGTACTCACTAGCTGCTCTGCATTAGCTCCACCAGGCCAGAGGAGGGGAGAACCGAGCAATCGATCTGCTCCAGTGAAGACAGGAAGAAGAGGGAATCGAGCAGTGTGCTGAGTCCTGCTGGATGGCTAAGTAGCACTGCCCCATTAACCCCTTTAGTGCCCTGTCACCCCTTCACTGCTGAGTAACCCTGTCCTGTCACCCCTTCACTGCTGAGTAACCCTGTCCTGTCACCCCTTCACTGCTGAGTATCCCTGTCCTGTCACCCCTTCACTGCCTGTCCTGTCCCTGCAGAGCAGTAACCTCTGCATTAAATGAGTTAACCCCTTCAACCCTGTCCTGGCCCTGCAGAGCATCTGCATTAACCCCTTCAATGCTCTGTCCCCCTGCTCTGCAAGACTCTGCAGAGCATTAACCTCTTCAGTGCTCTGCTCTCTGCAGAGCATGCCCCTGTCCTGCAAACGACCCTTTCAGTGCTCTGCTCCCCAGTCCCTGCAGAGCATTAACCCTTAAAAACCCCTGCCATACCAGGAGTTAACCCTTTACTGAGTAACCCCTTGCCCTGCCTTTCCCAGAACCCTGTGTTCCTTGGCCTGCAGGTATTAACCCCTGCAGAGCCACCATTGTGTTTTACCCCTTGTACCGTAGGGATAGTGAGTAGACAGACGGGTGGGTTATGGTAACCGATAATTGTATGTATGGAAGTGTATTATTGCAATGTATAGATAGTATGTGGGGTGGAATTTGGGAATGTGCTGTGTAGTGTAGTTAGGCTTGTATTGTGTTTATTGTAGTACTGTTTCTGTTCTGCGGTGTGTACGTCTATATGTATATATATTCATATCCCTTGATCTATGAATATATATAGATATAGCGTATTGCTAGACTGGTATAATTGTATTGTGTAATAAATATTCCTTATTGTTCACAATACAGTGTATGTTGTTTTTACTAGTCGCCGTCCTAGTATAGTGATAGTAAGGCGCTTGCAGTTAGTTTAGTGATTAGTGTAAGGCAATCAGTAGCGATATATGTTATATAAAGGTATAAATAGGTGGAGTCATCAATAGACGGTTCCTCCTATTTAGGAATATTAATTATCGATATTCGCATAATATTGGTAATTAATATTCCCCTTTAACATTGGCGAGCCAGGCCCACTGCTAGGAATTTGTTTTCTGTGTTTGTTTTTGGTGACAAAAATCGCTGTAGTCAGGCGGGAGGGACGCGTTCAGTGGATTCTGAGCGTCCATTGCCTGATAGTTCGTACAGGTATAGCAGTTTTGTTCAATCAGAACCAAACACAGAGCAATCTCTACAGCAGAGAATTTAAATCTTTCTGATTTGTGTATTAACGATTTTCTGATTGCCTTGCACGCCCACTGAACACTGGAGAGAAGTCGTCGCATACGTGACTGAAGAGAGACCCATCGCCGTTGGAGCTGAACAGAGAAGTCCGGCTGAGCGGGAGAAGACGTTCCTGATACTACAGGACCTCCTCCACGCAGCACACAAGGGACAACAAAGGACAGCACCAAGGAAGATGACCTCTCATCAAAACGTGAGTATGGACTTCTCCACACTACACCAGCTAGCTAAACACAGCACATTTAACCCCATCCTCCCCACCACTCACAAGTCAGCAGAAATGCTGTGGTCCGATTTGTTAACACAGGCTTGTAGTTACGACAAGCTTTGTGTTAACAAACGGACGGTGTTGAACAAAGCCACCAAACGGCTTCGGATGCTAGCCAAACTTGTGCAAACATTTGAGGTTAGCATCTGCAAGCCAAAGGAAGTTGCGCTGGTGTCTCGGTCAACGGAGACAATTCCTCCGAACATTCACTGCCAATGCTGTGCCAGTAGTTCGGACCAGGTTTCGGCATTGCGGGCACAGCTGGCAGAGAATGTGCAGTCTACTGTTGACCGAGATGCGCAGGTGGCTAGGATAGAGTCACAGTTGGTAGAGCTGCAGAGGCAGAAGGAGGAAATTGAGGCTAAGTTGACTCAGTCTTATACTGAGGTCAAGGCCTTCAAGGAGCGAGCTGCCTCTACTGACGTGACGGTAGCCAAATTGAAGGCTGAGGTTGCTGTAAGGTCCCAGCTAATGTCTGGCATGCAACAGGTTATCACCAATTTGGTGCCGGCCCTTTCTTTTTCTGTAAAGTCAGGGTCGAAATCTCCCAAAAGTTTGCCCTGTGCCGGGCAAAAAGGGGGGAGAGTAGTCTGTGACCGGTCAAATCATCAGACTAAGCCGGTCCAGACTAACAGAGATTTTTCCCTGACTTTGGGAAAAAGAACTGTTGTGAAGAGTGCGTCCCTGAGGATGGAACAATTCAGGAGAAGGGAGCACGGCTGCAGTGTAGATGGACCTGGGCCATGCAGCGCAAACATCAGATGTTTTGCATGTGGTGGCCTAGGTCACATATCGAGACACTGCAAAACAGATAGGAACATAACACACAGGACAGGAAACCAAGTCACGTGTTTCAGGTGTGGGAACAAAGGACACATTGCAAGGAATTGCCCTTGTGCAAGAAATTGCAATGTGTCCAACAGTATCAGCCAGGTAACAAATTGTGCAGTGGGGTCTAGTCAGCCTGGCCATAAAGGAGTTACCTCTCAGCAGCATCACCAGCTGTTGAGGGGTCAGAATGGCCAAGCTAGGCTAGGCAACATTTGACACCCCTGTACTATTTGTTACACCGTTTGTTCCCAGTGTATGTCCATGTTGTGTGTTTTTGTTATCTGTTTGTAAGTTTTTCTTGCTGTTGATGGTGGTAGTCCTTGTCTACGGATGTGTTCCACCAGGCTGATTTATGTTGTAAGTCCCGTCTGTTGTTTGTGTTTCATTCTGTGTCCCCTTAGAGTGGAACAGTGTTGTACTGTGGATCGAGAACGTAAAGGTTCGCGAGCAGATAATTTCACACGGGAAATCCTGCACAAAGGATGATGTGATTTTATTCTGGGCAGCCATGGTCTCAGATCGATACAGATAACACTGTTGTGCTCAAGGTTTTCGGTAGGGCTGTGTTGCGCTGGGGACTGGGGCGGACAGACAACATTTGTGTAATGTTGTGCTGCGCACTAAATTCTAGTCCGGTCAGGTAGCACAGCTCTGATAATGATTGGACGCAGAGTGTTTGGCAGCAGAGTGTGGACTGTGTTCTTGTGTTGTGGGGTCCTGGGGAGCCGGGGCATGCCTATGCCATTGGTTCTGCGGGCCTCCACAAGATGGGATCACAGGGGGAAATCAGCCTGGATACACATGAGTGGACGGGGATACGGTGCCATCAATAACAAGATGGTACTTTGTCCACAGAACTCCAGTTATCCTAACCTAGTAGGGTGGCCATCCTTATATGTTGCTGCAGAGGGATGTGTAACAGAGGACGCGATCCTCTGAAGGTAGGGTGTTCAGACACCAGTGTTAGGATAACGAGGGGTCCTGTGAGATAAAGGGCAGCCCAATACCTTTCTCTACCCATGGGTCAAAGGTATTGGTGCTGGAATTTTTGACATTTAATTGCACCGTGAGGGGAGAGATCCCCCCCCCCAGGAGCGCCTGGTATTTTCTTCTGCCATAGGTGTGTTTATATGGAGCAGAGGAAAAACCCAGATGACGCCACAGAGACCAGCTATCCCCCCTGACACTCTTGTGAGGCTCCAGAGGATCCCACTGGATTTTGGCAATCAAGCGACCTCTGCCTAGAGGTGTTCTAGAGATGGAAGACTGTGCCACAATCCAGCGGGAGCATTCAGGCTCTGGAGGAAGACTTTGAGACGTTCGGGTGGAAGAGCTTATTATCACTGGTTTCACCCAGTGAAACTTCTTCTGGTTCTGGTCATCGTCATCTACATATCGGAGGGTCAAGGGACTTATTGACCAAATACACCAGAACCAGACAGAACTTTACCGAACTAACCGGAGGAGGAGGCTCAGGACATAACTCAAACATTGTCCTGTAGCCAAAAATTTTATGGACACACTTTGTTTCCTATGAGGGTTCAGGACTTAAAACTTGTGCTATCCTGAAACCCCATAGCCCTATGTACATATTTTGATTTTGTTTGTTGTTGATTGTGTACCCATGGACACTCTAGGTACAAATGTGTGACAGCCTATACTCAGGGAAACTCGCCCAACACACTGCGGTGAGTTATAACTTGGCTGTACACATTTGCATCCTATAGTCGTTTCCCATTGACACAGGGGTCTGTGACCTACCTGTGTCTTTGGAGGTGTAGAAAGATAGGCCAGGGTGCATGAGTCTCTATGGGTACACCCATTTAATGGAATTTGGTGGTGTTGGGAGGGATGTGACCTGTTTTTGTGTGAATGGGGAAGAGTAGATTCCCTAGGGACAGGCCCCCTCCTTTACCAAGTTCATTTGCCAATTTAACCCCAAGAACGGTGACGTTTGTAAGGGTTGGACTGAATGTCAGTTAGTGCGGTGTTCTTTCCCGCAGTTAGAATTTAGGTACCATGACATCACTTCTTACCAGAAATTCTGACCTGCCTTGTAAAGACCTACGTATCTGTCCATGGGAGAACCTCCCCAACAACTGATTCTTCAATCAAGATGGAAGAAGCAGTGTCGGAAGAAAAGTCGTGCCGTTACTAACAGGAAGCCATTCCACGGTTGACCGTACTACCTGGAGATCGTGAGGGTGGAGCTATCCCAGAGTCTGACTAAAGAAAGACTAAGATGGAGACGGCGGCAGGTACCTAAAGATCGACACTGACAGCGGGAACGAAAGGAGGACAGTCCACTGTTGCTACGTGGATCGACCTATAGACTGTGAGGGTGAAGCCATTCCAGAGTCATTGTGAGAGGCTGATACCTGAAGATTGACACTGACAGACCACAGACCAAGAGAGTTCCAGAGAAGAAGACGGTGTATTCTGTGGATGGAGATGCCTGGTTACGTTGAAGGGCAGGTCGGAGGTGTTAGTGCGCGATGGGTGATGACTAGGTACCTAAGGGTCATATTACTTCAGTCCTTCCTGAACTGTTACCAAGAGGGGGGTTGAGGGGGCAAATATATCCCAACACTTCCCCAAAGTTTATTGTCGTATTTCGACAACAGGGGGATTGTTGAGGGGAGTGTTGGATTTAAATATATATGTATATATGCCCTTACATATATGCATATATATATTGGCCCTTTTGCATGGGCCCGTCCAGGTAGTAGGTGTATACATAGAGATGTATGTATGCCCCTTTGTCAGCATACATCTCTATGTATATAATATATGTATGGGTGGGCTTATTGCTGCCCATTGAGACCCCCTGTGTTATATATATATATATATATATATATATGTATGTATATATATATACTTATAGATGTGCCCCAAGCATCTATAGGTGGATATATATACAGTTAACTGTCCCCAGAAGCTCCCATGGAGACCCCCCCTCTGGAATGTGCCTGCTGGGTGGGGAGAGACCGACAACTGGACAATTATGTCCATTTTCGGCCTCTTCAAAGGACAGATGATCAATAAAGATCCTCTGCCCTTTGTCCCTTATGCCTAACAGGGACATGGGAACAGAGTTCCCATGCCCCTGTGTGCCGCTCACCTCCGGCGCTGTAATTACAGCGCCAGAGATGTGCGATATCTCCACAGGCGGGAGGATCAAAGGATCCCCCTGCCTGGGAGCGCGGGCTGGCGCAGGGCGGTAAAACAGGCGCGAGTGCTGCAGGGTTTAAAGACCCAGCAGCACTGCGCTCGGGCAGATCGGGACCCCCCCTGAAGGTGAGCGCATCCGGCGCTGAAGTATGGAATCCAGCCTCCCCCCCCCGATATAGAAGAGAGCGCAAGCAGACACCCGGGGTGCGCTGCGCTAGGACACAGGACCCCCGACATCCCTTGCTGAAGGAGAGAGCTTAAGAACGCAGGCAGTACTCACTAGCTGCTCTGCATTAGCTCCACCAGGCCAGAGGAGGGGAGAACCGAGCAATCGATCTGCTCCAGTGAAGACAGGAAGAAGAGGGAATCGAGCAGTGTGCTGAGTCCTGCTGGATGGCTAAGTAGCACTGCCCCATTAACCCCTTTAGTGCCCTGTCCCCCTGCCCTGCCAACTCCTTCCCTGATCCCCTGCTTGGCATCAACCCTGTCCTGTTACCCCTTCACTGCTGAGTAACCCTGTCCTGTCACCCCTTCACTGCTGAGTAACCCTGTCCTGTCCCTGCAGAGCAGTAACCTCTGCATTAAATGAGTTAACCCCTTCAACCCTGTCCTGGCCCTGCAGAGCATCTGCATTAACCCCTTCAATGCTCTGTCCCCCTGCTCTGCAAGACTCTGCAGAGCATTAACCTCTTCAGTGCTCTGCTCTCTGCAGAGCATGCCCCTGTCCTGCAAACGACCCTTTCAGTGCTCTGCTCCCCAGTCCCTGCAGAGCATTAACCCTTAAAAACCCCTGCCATACCAGGAGTTAACCCTTTACTGAGTAACCCCTTGCCCTGCCTTTCCCAGAACCCTGTGTTCCTTGGCCTGCAGGTATTAACCCCTGCAGAGCCACCATTGTGTTTTACCCCTTGTACCGTAGGGATAGTGAGTAGACAGACGGGTGGGTTATGGTAAACCGATAATTGTATGTATGGAAGTGTATTATTGCAATGTATAGATAGTATGTGGGGTGGAATTTGGGAATGTGCTTTGTAGTGTAGTTAGGCTTGTATTGTGTTTATTGTAGTACTGTTTCTGTTCTGCGGTGTGTACGTCTATATGTATATATATTCATATCCCTTGATCTATGAATATATATAGATATAGCGTATTGCTAGACTGGTATAATTGTATTGTGTAATAAATATTCCTTATTGTTCACAATACAGTGTATGTTGTTTTTACTAGTCGCCGTCCTAGTATAGTGATAGTAAGGCGCTTGCAGTTAGTTTAGTGATTAGTGTAAGGCAATCAGTAGCGATATATGTTATATAAAGGTATAAATAGGTGGAGTCATCAATAGACGGTTCCTCCTATTTAGGAATATTAATTATCGATATTCGCATAATATTGGTAATTAATATTCCCCTTTAACACTGTGTAAGTGTAGCCATGCATATTGCTACAACACACTAAAGACCCCCATGCATATGGAATTATGTTGGCAAACCTGACGATTTTGGGGCTATCCAATGTTTATGAGGGTTCTCTAACTCTCTCCCAAGACATGATATTAGGAGGAAGAAGGATTAGATAAGTAACACTTTACTGCCCCATCCTTTTATTCTGGCAAGAGATAAGTCTGACAGCAGCTTTCTCATCTCTTACCATTGAAAACACATGCATATGTATAAGGGAGTCAGTAGATGTCAGCTGAATGAGCATCTATCCAGCAGCTATTGAAGGTCTTAAAGTACCTTAACATCTACAGATATGTCAAATTGTCATTCTCCTGCCTACAAACTTAATGGAACTTCTACCCACCCAGATGATGAGCTTCTTGAATATAGCACTCCACTGAGGGTATTTCTGTCATGACATTGCATTTATATATGGTATGTGAGCATTGTCATTACATATTTGTATACATTTTATGTATTGTACTTAGAGATCTTCACAAATTCACAAATTAAAACCATCCAACAGACCGCATATACATATATAGGGCAAACATGCAAGATAATTCTGTTTGACCTATAATACTGTATATTGGTTTTCTTCTGAAAATTTAAGTGACATGAGATGGATGTTGTTGTAAAGAAAGAGTTTGTAAATATGTAGAAATATCAGTCTTTCAGTTTTATTCGTATCCAATTCGCATTTTTCCATGTATATTTGGCTGGTGAACAAAAATGTTAATCTAAAATGATTTTGAACGTATTTGTCCAATAATTATAGTCATATCACTGTAGAACATATGGTACACCAAATCACACACGAAAACAATCTGACAAAGTGACATGCTGCAAAAGGTACAAGACTCTTATCAAAATGGTAGAGGAATGTATGGAGTCACGCCATTACAGTAAATGACTACCTCTCAAGGCAAGGATCAATTTTCCTTGAACTAGTCAATTACACTCTCTTTCATAGATTATTTTGTAAATGGTTGAAAATTGTGTCCACTGAGGTGGCATGGCTGACAGTGTAATTCATCTGTGCAACCTTTGTACAAGCCTCTAATTTGCTTGAGCTGCCTTAGCTTTGCCTCTCTTTGACAAATATCTCACTGAGAGATTGTGCTTTAAAAATAAGATTCTGACATCAAGCAAAAGTGCGTATGACATGTAAAACATGACTGAATAAACATTCAGCAAATGAGACAAACACATTAATGACTTAGCTGTTTTAAATAGGATATACCTATAAAGGGGTCAACGAAATAAAAGAGCACAAAAGAAGTGCCATATATCATTTTTCTCCCTTTGCACTCCCACCCCTTCCCTTGGTCTTCCCTAGTGCTGTGGTGGCATTCTGTGCTAGTGATGAGTGTCAGTGGTCATCTTCGAATTCGTAATATTTAGCAAATATTTTGTAGAATATTTGTCATATATTCACAAATTTATATATTAGTTATATTTTGCATTCTTTTTTTTTCAGTGAAAATCGGCAAGGTAATGATCGCATAATATGCGAATATTGCACGCTCAATACAGGTGTGGGTCAAATACGAATATATAGCTTCTGTCAGCTGTAGGGATGGGAGTGAGGGTGACTTTCTCCCTGCAGCTTACACTCAGACAGCAGAGTGCTACTGTCTTAGAGTGAGCTGCTCAAAAGGACATGCCCCCAATCCGGTTAGGCCATGCCCCCTCCCACTCCTCAGCCGACTGAGATTGAAAAAATTAAGTTAAGAATCAACTTCTTGGTCCCTATAAGCCACGATGCGTTCTGGTTAGGCCACGCCCCTCCACTCAGCTGACAGGGACTGAAAAAAAATAAGGTAAAAGTCAACTTCTGTGAGCTGCAGAGGAGGGAGGGAGGGTGACTTTCTCCCTGCAGCTAACACTCAGACAGTACAGTGCTGCTGTCTTAGAGTGAGCTGTTCAAAAGTACACGTTCCCGATCCAGTAAAGGTCACTGTCAAGGTGGTGGTATGCTGTGAAAGTCATTGTTAAAGTAGAAGGCTGCTTTAAAGAGGGTGGGCTGCTGTGGGGGTCCAATTTTAAGGGATGGGGCACTGTTGGGGGTCAGTGTTAAGGGGTGGGGGGCTGTGGAGGTCACTTTTTTGGGGGCGGGGTGCTGTAGATGTCACTTTTATGGTGGATAGTGTTGATATCTTTTAGCAACACACAAACATTAAATGAAATAGATTAAATATACCTGATCGAAGCTGGGTCCTTCAGTTAGTATATATATAAATATCCTATCACAGGACCTTTCTCTACTGTACAAAAATGAGGCAGCACTCCAATGGTAGTGAAGAAAAGGTGATGGACAGATTCATTCACCCAAATCTCAACATTTCAGCCCAACACAATGAGGCCTATTTCACGCAATGTGACATGTGAATAGACATGGTATCAGTACAGACCAAAAGTTTGGACACACCTTCTCATTCTAAGAGTTTTCTTTATTTTTATGACTATGAAAATTGTAGATTCACACTGAAGGCATCAAAACTATGAATTAACGCATGTGAAATTATATACATAAAAAAAAAGAGTGAAGCAACTGAAAATATGTCATATTCTAGGTTCTTCAAAGTAGCCACCTTTTGCTTTGATTACTGCTTTGCACACTCTTGGCATTCTCTTGATGAGACTTTTGGTCTGTACTGTATATATATATATATATATATATATAGATATATATATGGAAACATATATAATCAACCAATTAGGTAATATAATCAAGCGCATAAAAAGTAAATGACATATATTCCATATACATGAAAGTATCACAGTGTATATTGAATATATGAATATGAAACACCAAAATTTGTGTCCTTGTGACCTGGTACAGTTCAAATATCCCACTGCCTTCTCTTTTTACCTGGTATGTAATTGTTATCCATTACTTAATGTTATAGCAACATGGATGGAACCATTTAGTGTGATTATTGTTTACATTATTTATATCATCTCCTTTAGAACTCACCAATGTGTTGAGAATTTGTTATGCCATGATAATGATCTCCATCTCCATAGATGTTGACGCTGCCAATGATGACTCTGACAGTGCCAACTTTTGGTGACGCCACACTGTTGGTAATCCCCATCCACTGAAAGTGGGTGGGTTTTCCACACTGGGTTTGGATGACCATAGTGGCTATTGAGTATTATTGGTTTTATTGCCTACTTTATATTTCATAGTAGCTCTCATTTATTCTATATGTGTATGGAAAACACGATTGCATACTACATTTTTATTTCCTTTGATATCTGTAACAAGGGCCTGCTTTTACAGATGATTTTGTGGTAGCCGTCACCCTAGTGTGTCCTAACATCTAACATTTGGCTAATTTATATTCATGGTTACGCTGGCCCGCACATGCACATGCACATACGGTTGACTCTACCCGCAGTGAGATGGGCAGTGCTGGCATGGTTGTGCGCATGTTCTGGTTGATGACATTGAGTCAGCACTTCCCATACTGACATCATGTAGGTCCATATGTCATCACACAGATGCATGCATGCGCTCTCCCTTGCCATTCCTTGGTTGTGTACCAAGTACGAGGCTAGGTTTGGAGCATATGCACCAGTATAGGTGTATTGATTTATTTGTATTATTGACATTAGGATTGCTGATTTGTTCATTAACGTACAAAGCATGTAAAGGACACACATTTTGGTGTATTATATACACATATTTAATATATGCTGTGACAATTTCACGTATATAGAATATGTCATTGTAGTTTATTCTGAGATTTTATTTAATAATATTTTGAAGATATTAGATTATTGACTTATGAAACATATGTTTCCCTATATATACCCTGTCTATGCACATATTACATTGCTTGAAATAGGCCTCATTGTGTTGGAAACTTGCAATTTAGGTGAATAAAACGGTCCATCACCTTTTCTTCACTTTTGTACTTACTAGATATATGGGCTCAGCAACCTACAGCCTGGAGGGATTGCATCCACACCATCTTGACTAGTGCTGCTGCCTTTTTTCTTCTTTCTCTCTCTCTCTCTCACTACATATATATATATATATATATATATATATATATATATTTCTCATCATGAGGATTTTTTTTTCAATCTTTGCTTAGATTTCAAAAATTATATATGCATAAAGCTTGAATAATTGTTAAAGATGACATAGGTAAAATCTCCAGTTTCCCTGTCATTGGAGTTTCAATGATAATGGAAACTACAAAACAATTGCTAGGATGAAGCATAAATGTAAGACATTTTTTAAGCTGTGAGGTAAATGACTTGGAAAAAATCTGAACAAAAAGAGATTATACCTATCATTAACGATTAAAATATAACGATGAAAACAATTGGAGCATTATAAATAACATAAAACTACCAGAAATTTAAAAACAAAGTTAACACCTCATTAAGTTTCTCCCATTGCATTTGAAACTGACAGTATAATGTAACTTGATCATGATGCTCAATGAAAGATGACTGAGTTTATTCAATGAAAGCATACTGTATATTATATTAGTTTAGACTAGACCAGGCCTCTATATCCATTACTTAAATGTGCCAAAAAATAGTTTGATATTTAAAATTATTGAAGAAAAATTAAAGGCTATGTATACCTTTTGGGCCAATACTGGTCCTTATTAAAATATTTAGCAGTTCAGTCACTAACAGTTAACTTTTTTTCTAGCTCTGTGCATCCTACTTCCACTTTCACTTTGTGCTGATCGTCTAATAACCCTTATCTCTAAATTACTAAGAGGTCATAAACACTTATTTAAGCCACATCCTTATCAGTAAGATAAGGATTCAGCTTTGATGAGTGTTTATAAGTACTGAGAGAAAAGATAAGGAGCTGTCAGCTCAATGCCTGACAGAAGAGAGAGAAAATTCAGATTCTGCCAATAGAGTATCTATGTACAGAGAAAAGGACTCCATATTTTTACTAAAGACCAATCAAAAAAAGATTTTTATCTCATAATGAGTACAATGCACTAATAAAAAAAAATCCACCAAAGGTGTACATAGCCTTTAAACATCAGAGGACACCAGTCTACCAAAATGTTCTTCCTTATTGTGAAGACCAGCCAAAAGCTGATGTCTGTTCCCAAATCAGCCGGCAAAGAGAAAATGTTATTAGGTCTTAAATGGTGGTAATTCAGAGATGGTTTGAGTCCATCAGAGTTAGAGTCACTCTTAAAAAGCTGTCTCTTTTGGCTCATATAGGGGCTCCATGATGTCCATTTAATCTAGAAGCACATCTAGACAAGGGCCCTCAACAGATTTAGGTCCATATTGTTATTTTAAAACCAAATAGAAACAGATTAGAATAAAACCAATCTATTTCAGTATAGCTCAATATGATATATTTCTTTAAGATAATATTTCAGCATATTAAAGAAATTAAAAAAAGTTGTCAGTGTGTCACAGAGCAGTTAATACTAGGCAGGTAGAAGGTAACAGTGGCTTATACTGTCTGATAAACTGGATGTATCTTGCTAGTGTGAGACACTATTTTCTCCTGCATTTTACCTTTTTCACATTGGAATTCTGTCACACTTTCAAACAATAAAACACACCCTTTTTCTTATAGCCTCACACTTTTCTATAAGACACAACTATTTGCTGGAGGCTGAACAGTAAGTGTCTAAAACTCATAATAAATCTAGCATAAGAAATGTAAACCAATTTCTTTTTGCTACAATTTGAGCAACATTTTTGGCGCACTTAGCTTTGTTAATCCTCTCACAGATTCTTATTGTTTGCTATATATTATTTGGCTATGTTCACAAGAACATAGCCCAATGTACATATTATTAACAATAATTAAAAAAATATGATATTCCTTTTTTACTGTTACCCTATGTCAATATAGCATTCCAGTTTTAATAGGGCGGTGCTCAAATTAAAATATGGGCAGATTTACTAATACTAACATTTATAAAGGGTCACCTTACAGTCTAAAGATGGTCAAGATTTATTATAGTGGCTGATGCTTAGCAGAAAAAGTAGTGACTTACATGGCTAGATTGTGCACCAAAATTCTAGTGCAGAATTCTGGCACAGTGTAAGCCAATTTATAAGTGGCATTAACTGGCTTACTTTATGTACCAGAAGTTTGGTGCAAATTTGGTGCACAGTCTGGCAATATCAAGGTCATTCCACTTTTCTCTGAATCTATACCCCTTTTCCACACCCACTGGCATATTTTAATGACTAAATCTGCCAGATATACCCAGTTAACCAAAACTGTAATCAAAAATGTAAATTATATGTGAAGTTATTTGGCAAAGGAATGAAGGTACAATATACTAATGAGTTTGATATGAGTTTATGTTATGTTTAGAGATGGCAAATTTCTCTGAAATTTGTTTTAGCTGCTTCGCCAATTTTTTTTTAAAAATTTGCTTTGTGACTAAATATTTCATCACAAAGTGGATTTCTATGTAGATAGTGCAATGATAGGGAACAGTGATTGCACCGTTCCGAGTCATTGAACCCCTCAGATGGCGTGTCCATTGCTGATCGTGGAATCTGAGATCCATATTGAAGCATTTTAGTGTTTCCAATAAAAAAAATAAAAAAATGGTACTTATCTCATCCATTTGATCACGAAAAGGCCGAGGCAGCATTCTTGCTAGAAGATCCAGCACAAAATCTTCCATGGCGCTTAATGACATCATACATCATCACACATGCGATTTTGATCAGGATCTTCAGGCAAGATGACCGCAGCCTCTTCGCGCTCAAATGAATGAGGTATTTTCTTTTTTTTTTACAACCATTTATAACCTCAGAGAAAGTCAATTCATTACCATTAAGCACAAGAAAAATGGAATGGAATCAAATTTTTCTTGAAATTCAGATCGAAGTCCACTTTGTGAACTTCGATTTACTCAACACTAGTTACTTCATCTTTTCACAAGTTGACATATGTAGCATAGAGAAACACATCATATGCATAGAGGCAAACACAAGCTATATAAGAGCACAAGCTAATATGTACATGCAGACACACACTAATAAATGAAGTACATGATATTACTGCAGTACAGTGCTGCGATACAAAATGTGGTAAAACAACATCATTCTATAAAGGATAAGAAATATTTGTTACGCATAGGCCTTTTATAGCTTTTATGATTTGTGATTCTATTTTAGACATTGGATCTGCAGTATATGCTTTAGTTTGACTATACCTCATATTGGTTTCTCATGTTTAAACCTTGCTTAGAATAGAAAAGCAAAATAACCTCTCTGTACCCTAACTGAATAGTAAAGATTGATTTCCAATAAACAGCCTATGATTTCAGTTCCCTGAACATAGAAAGGCTTTTGTGCTTAACATATTTGGCAATCAATTATTTTCCCTATTATTATATTTCCTGTAAAAGGGGTGCACACTCAGAGGGCAACATATTCAGTCTAAATATAAAACTGACATTTGCTCCTTGACATTGCTACTTAGGTGGTTAGAGACTTGATGCCTAAGGTTCTTCAGTTTCCTTACTTCATTAAACATTTCAGAGAAACACTGAATTTATTGGCACAGTGATTTGCTGCAGCAAGAAGCAGTTCAGACATTCTCAAAGAGATGTCATGTTGAAAAGATAGAAGCTGATTTTTTACTACTTTTTGTAACATGACTTTGTAATTACAGTATTTGTGATGTGTATACTGTTTGTCAGTGTACTATGAAGGGTTCTTTTTTGTTTTAGATATTTTTTTTATCTGTGCAAATATAAAAAAAAAATCTGGTATAGAAACTACTTGAGTACTCTTGATCATTTTCTTTTCCTACCTTAGGTACATAACATACTTCATGAATTTCAATGTATTCTGCTTAGCAAATTCTGCATTCTGATGACATATGTTTTCTCTCACGAGAGATATGTTGTTATAGTTAGCAGGAAATATGCTTCTAAAATAAATGTGACATTGACTGCATATCATGATTTGAGGGGGTTGTGGATGTGAATTTAAAGAGATTTGTAATTTGAACTCTGAACATTGTATGAGGAGTAATGTATAGATAATGTATGGAAGGTCTGTCGCTATAAAGTGCCAACCTTACTTTCATGAAAAACATTGACCCAGTGAGCCTTAAAAGATATGTATTGACTCAGCTCATAACACCTGGTCCAGGTGTCCATGGTGGCATGCACATTGGAAGACAATGACAATCGCAGGGAGCGGTCCACGTTCTCTGCCACATGACAATACAAGGCAGGAATTTTTATCCATTTTTTTCAGAAATAATGGTGGCTAGGTTTTTCCAAGTGAGACTGAGTGCACTCCCTCCATAAAGGCAGCAGAATCTATTGCGTCGTAAAACAGCAACTGCACCACCATTAACGTGGCCAGGTGGAAGTTAAGCATGCACACCATCGGATTGCTGAGAACAGAGCTGTTTCCTGTCCACATATTCCCTTATCAATGGCTGATGATGGAGCATAGTAGGGGGAGAAGGAGGAGGAACAATCTGATTGTAAGAAGCAGTAACTGATGATGAAGATGACAATGATAAAAACGCTGTACTGAATGTGGATACTGCCTGGTCGGTGCAATGGAGATCCAAGAAGGAGGATACTTTTGTTGCCATATCTGGAGACCATTTATATTTTCTCACATAACCTGGTGATGAAGTTTCAATGCGTTCAATAACATAAGTATACTAATGGAATTATTGCAGTAAAATGCCTTTACAACTTCCCTGTAATTGAACACTATCTTGCAGTAATACACTGAGTTCAATAGCACAGTATACTATTAATTCATATTTATATTTAATTTACTCACTTATATAGTGCCTATTGCATAGCATTTTACAGAAATTATCACTACTTGCTTTCTCCAATAGAGCTCACAATCTAGGTTTCCTATCAGTATGTCTTTGGAGTGTGGGCAGAAGATAGTGCCCCCAGAGGAGGCCCATGCAAACAGGGGGATAACATACAAACCTAGCACTCTAGCACTGCAAGGCACCAGTGCTAACCACTCATCCACCGTGCTGCCCAGTACAATATTAGGTCGGGTTCACACTAGCATTAGGGATTCCGTTATGGCTTTCCGTTATAACATGGTTATAACGGAAAATAACGGAATGCCCAGACAGAATGCAAAATGGAAGCCTTTAAAAGGCATTCCATTTGCTTTCCGTCCTAATGGAAGTCTGTGGGAAAGCATAATGGATCCGTTTGGATCCCGTTATGCAAGACGGAAAACAAAGTCCTGTTTTCTGTCTTGCATAACGGGACCCAGACAGATCCGTTTTGATTCCCATAGACTTAGAAGGAGAGCAAACAGAATGGCTTTTAAAGGCTTCCGTTTTGCATTCCGTCATAATACAAGTCTATGGGCCGAAGAACGGATCCGTCCTTCCGTCTTTTGTATTCCATTATTTTTCATTATAAACATGTTATAACAGAATGCCATAACGGAATCCCTAACACTAGTGTGAACCCACCCTTAGTGGTGTTATTGCAGTAAAATACCTGTTATTTAACTGAGCAGTATCTTGCAGTAATATAATGTGTTCACTAACATAGGTATATTGATGCATAGTGAGATGAAAATGCCCAAGTACAAATGGTAAATTGAGTTTTTTCAGGACAAAAAGGGCAATTGCTCAGTGTTTACAGCAGAATGTACTGTATGCCATTGGGATGCTGGCAATAAACCTTTGAACTATAGAAAAGAGTTTATTAGGTTTACAGACAAAAATAACAGACTGGCTGTCCATATACAGAAAAAAGCTATATGAACTATGAACTTATCAAGCTGTCTGTCAACCTATGAACTAATCAGGTCAAGCACTGCCCCATTTCAGAATAATGTGATCCTGCATCTTCTTCCTTCCTGTCATTTTCCCTCTAATCATCTGAAGCTAATCACAAAAACTTATTTGGCAAATTAAATTTTGTAAAATTTGTAATGAATCTAAATTAATTTAGAATTGATGCAGAGTGCTTGAAAGAAGCTCTATGTGGGAGCTAAAACATTGCTATTTACAATGGTGGATAAATACAGCACACCATTTTTCTATTTTTTATTCTGCCATTGTTGTGGACCCTTCCCTGTCTACTTTTCGATCAAATCCTTTAACACATGCACTATTTTTATTTTCCTTGTACTGCTCTTTTGCAATATACACTCACCTAAAGAATTATTAGGAACACCATACTAATACGGTGTTGGACCCCCTTTTGCCTTTAGAACTGCCTTAATTCTACGTGGCATTGATTCAACAAGGTGCTGATAGCATTCTTTAGAAATGTTGGCCCATATTGATAGGATAGCATCTTGCAGTTGATGGAGATTTGAGGGATGCACATCCAGGGCACGAAGCTCTTGTTCCACCACATCCCAAAGATGCTCTATTGGGTTGAGATCTGGTGACAGTGGGGGCCATTATAATACAGTGAACTCGTTGTCATGTTCAAGAAACCAATTTGAAATGATTCGAGCTTTGTGACATGGTGCATTATCCTGCTGGAAGTAGCCATCAGAGGATGGGTACATGGTGGTCATGAAGGGATGGACATGGTCAGAAACAATGCTCAGGTAGCCCGTGGTATTTAAACGATGGCCAATTGGCACTAAGGGGCCTAAAGTGTGCCCAGAAAACATCCCCCACACCATTACACCACCACCACCAGCCTGCACAGTGGTAACAAGGCATGATGGATACATGTTCTCATTCTGTTTACGCCAAATTCGGACTCTACCATTTGAATGTCTCAACAGAAATCGAGACTCATCAGACCAGGCAACATTTTTCCAGTATTCAACAGTCCAATTTTGGTGAGCTCGTGCAAATTGTAGCCTCTTTTTCCTATTTGTAGTGGAGATGAGTGGTACCCGGTGGGGTCTTTTGCTGTTGTAGCCCACCTTTCTTTCCCATTCTGACATTCAGTTTGGAGTTCAGGAGATTGTCTTGACCAGGACCACAACCCTACATGCATTGGAGCAACTGCCATGTGATCGGTTGACTAGATAATCGCATTAATGAGAAATAGAACAAGTGTTCCTAATAATTCTTTAGGTGAGTGTATATATATATATATATATATATATATATATGATATAAAAAGTCTACACACCCCTGTTAAAATGTCAGGTTTCTGTGATATAAAAAACTGAGACACAGATAAATCATTTCAGAACTTTTTCCACCTTTAATGTGACCTATAAACTGTACAACTCAATTGAAAAACAAACTGAAATCTTTTAGGTGGAGGGAAGAAAAAAATAAATAAAAATTATGTGGTTGCATAAGTCTGCACACCCTAACTAGGGATGTAGCTGTGTTCAGAATTAAGCAATCACATTCAAAATCATGTTAAATAGGAGTCAACATACACCTCCCATCATTTAAAGCACCTTTGATTAACCCAAAAGTTCAGCTGCTCTAGTTGGTCTTTCCTGAAATTTTCTTAGTCTTATCCCACAGTAAAAGCCATGGTCCAAAGCATTAGAGGGATCTCATTGTTAAAAGGTATCAGTCAGGAGAAGGGTACAAAAGAATTTCCAAGACATTATATATACCATGGAACACAGTGCAGACAGTCATCATTAAGTCGAGAAAATATGGCACAACAGTCACATTACCAAGAACTGGACGTCCCTCCAAAATTGATGAAAAGACAAGAAGAAAACTGGTCTACCAAGAGGTCTACAGCAACATTAAAAGGAATATCTGGCTGTGTGGTGCATGTGACAACAAACTCCCATATTCTTCATATGTCTGGGCTATGGGGTATAGTGGCAAGACCAAAGCCTTTTCTTACAAAGAAAAACATCCAAGCCAGGCTACATTTTGCAAAAACACATCTGAAGTCTCCCAAAAGCATGTGGGAGAAGGTGTTATGGGGTGATCTGAAGGTGTTATGTAGTGATCTGAAGAGGGCTGTGCACAGGAGATGCCCTTGCAATCTAACAGATTTGGAGTGTTTTTGAAAAGAAGAGTGGGTAAATCTTGCCAGGTCAAAATGTGCCATGCTGATAGACTCATACCCAAAAATAAAATCAAAGGGTGCTTCAACAAAGTATTAGTTTAAGGGTGTGCACAGTTATGCAACCATATTATTTTATTTTTATATTTTTTCTTCCCTCTACCTAAAATATTTCAGTTTGTTTTTCAATTGAGCTATACAGTTTATAGGTCACAAAAAAAAGTTCTTTTTTTTTTTACATCACAGAAACCTGACATTTTAACAGGGGTGTGTATATATATATATATATATATATATATATATATATATATATATATATACACATATATTTATATACACTCGCCTAAAGAATTATTAGGAACACCTGTTCTATTTTTCATTAATGTGATTATCTAGTCAATCAATCACATGGCAGTTGCTTCAATGCATGTAGGGTTGTGGTCCTGGTCAAGACAATCTCCTGAACTCCAAACTGAATGTCAGAATGGGAAAGAAAGGTGGGCTACAGCAGCAGAAGACCCTACTGGGTACCACTGATCTCAACTACAAATAGGAAAAAGAGGCTACAATTTGCACAAGCTCACCAAAATTGGGCAGGCTGGTGGTGGTGGTGTAATGGTGTGGGGGATGTTTTCTGGGCACACTTTAGGCCCTTTAGTGCCAATTGGCCATCGTTTAAATGCCACGGGCTACCTGAGCATTGTTCCTGGATGTGCATCCCTCAAATCTCTATCAACTGCAAGATGCTATCCTATCAATATGGCAAAAGGGGGTCCAACACCGTATTAGTATGTAGTCCTAATAATTCTTTAGGTGAGTATATATATATATATATATATATATATATATATATATATAAAAAGAGATGGCATCTGAGGGGTTAAATGTAATTTTACCTGCTCCATTCAATGGAAAACAATTTGAGACAAAGTAATTTGTAGCAAATTAAATTCACAATTTTTCATTTTTCTTTTTTCAAAACTTCACTCATCCGTAATATCTATGAATATATATATATATATATATATATATATATATATAGATATAGATATCTATATCTATATCTATATATATATATATATATATATATATTTCTAGCAAAGAGGGAGTGAATTTAAAAGTTTAACATTTTTAAAAATATCACTTGGACAGTGGCCTTTACAAGTCTTAACAAAATCAATAAAACAATGAAGCTTACACTTGCTTAATGTACTATAATTCTCTTGTCTAGCAAAAGCTTTCATTAGCTTTCTGACAAAGAGATGATGCTTAAAGGATTCTTTTTTTTTTTTTTTACAGAGGACTAAGTACTTGATAGAGAAATGTCAATATATCTGAAAGATCTACCTAGCAAAAACAATTATCAGATCTCCAAGAAGGTAATACGCTTTATCACCACCACTGGGCAAGCTATTGACACTGTATGTGATCTACTTAGATTATCACAGGAACTAGATACCAACATCGTACTGCAAATGCTGTGATACAATAATGACTAAAGAAGGTGCTAATTAGTAGAAAAAAATAGCTAGCAAATGTTATCTTATAAGATAGTCATTTATTCCAATTAGTTTTTGTATTACAGTTTGGGACCTTTTATATAGGCCGATGGAATGAGCGTTCATTTGAATCTAAATCGCCGATCGCTGCCCTGTGTAAACAGGGCATAAATCAACTGAGAATTAAGCATACAAATTATTGCTGTGTGACAGCAAATCTCTATGTATAAACAGAGGATGTGCTGCTGACACAATATAAAGAGGATGAGATAAGCTAGTAAAGCAGCAGCATTAACAATCACTCATTGACCACCTCTAAAATCATTGCACAGTGGAAATTACACTAATAACTAGTGGCGAGCAACTTGCATATGATCAACTAACACTCATTATGGGTAGAAAAACTGCCCATATAAACAGTGTAATAGACTAAATTAACTAATAAAAACAAAGCGTCTCATTTATTGAGACCAGCGTTTTAGAAGAAGGTCTAAGTAGCCCCGGTTTTAATGGCTTCCTTGCTGGCTTAAATTTAGACCATTTTCTACACCTAAAAAAGGCATAGAAGATGATGATTGCACAGTGGAAATTACACTAATAACTAGTGGCGAGTATCTTGCATATGATCAACTAACACTCATTATGGGTAGAAAAACTGCCCATATAAACAGTGTAATAGACTAAATTAACTGATAAAAACAAAGGGGGTCATTTATTGAGATCAGCGTTTTAGAAGATGGTCTAAGTAGCCCGGGTTTTAATGGCTTCCTTGCTGACTTAAATTTTGACCATTTTTTACACCTAAAAAAGGCATAGAAAATGATGAAAGAGAAGGGCCTTTGCACTCAAGAAATATGCCTAATATAGGCGTATGTCTGACAGTATATGACTCCCAAAGTTTTTTGTATGGATGTTATATATTGTTTTTTTGATCTATTGTTTACATCATGTTTTTAAGTTAAATGTTGTTAGAATTGTTTTTGGTAAGTTTTAATACAGATAGAGATTATTTTCAGAGGAAGATAGAGATTATTATCAGAGGAAGATTTATTTTGTTACATTGAAAATAAAAAAAGTCAAACATTCTAAAAACATGTTATAACGGGGTGAATCACTTTATTTCTTTCTACCATTGACCAATGTGTTTGTTCGATTATTATCTAATACTTGCTAATATAACTTTTGTTTAAATTCTGTGCCATTTTTTATATTTTACTAGGTATGCTAATATTGGTTGGCCAAGGCTTTTGTGCAGTCTTCACAGAGGACCTGTCTATAAAATGCTGATAGAGGGTTATGTGACCAGGGCAATTACTCAGCCCCCTCCATTGCATTACACCACACTTGTCATCAGCACAGTTAGGATTTTAGTACAGGTGCAGTGTGTTAGAATAGAGGAGGCTAAGGTCACATGACCATCCATTTGCCCAACAAGGGGACATGGCTCATGAAATATAGCAAACAGCATAGAATATCAACAAAAGCTACATTAACAAGTGTCAAATAGTCATCTTACTGACACACTGGTCAATAGCAGCCAGAAAATCATTTCATATAAAAACATGATTTAAACATTATTTTTTTTTTTTTTTATGACATTCCTTTTAAATTAGATTTCATTGCTCATTTCAATATTCTTAAAAAGGTAGACACACCGTAGTCATTAGTGTTGATCGAGCACCGTAGTGCTCGGGGGCTCGGGCCGAACACATGATGTTTGGGTGCTCGACCGAGCACCCGAGTATAATGGAAGTCATTGGGAGAACCCGAGCATTAAACCAGGTACCCCCTTGCTCTGAAGAGGAGAGGGTGCCTGGTTCATAGAAAAATATCAGAAATTGATGGAAACACCATGAAAATGGTTCGGGAACAGCATGGGGAGGTGTCTAGATGCATCTTGGACTCTTAGGTCACTGCTGGGAACAAAGTTGTCTGAGTAGTACGCCACTTTTACAGACTGACAATAATACAAAACCGAAGATAAAATCGATTTTAGAGGAAATACTGTTAGGAAACATTCTTTCCTATACATTTACTTGTATATAAAGTGCAAGTGCTGCCAAAAATTACAAGGAAGAGACACTCCGATACAACCTGTGTATCACATAAAGGAGGGCCTCATTCACATTGTGGTACAATTGTTCATGCAGTGGGACTCCTACACTTATAAAGCCTATGCACTAAGTGAAAGGGCTGTCAAGAATTACAAGGAAGCACCACTCCAATACACCCTTTGTTACACATAAAGGAGGGCATCATACACAGCCTTGAAAAGTTATGCTTGATGGCCTGCTGGTGACCCTCAAAAACATTTTAAGCAAGGGCCTGCTGATCTGATTATCTAAAACATTATGGGCGAGGGCCTGCTGCCGCTTTGGTGACTGTAGATAATCTGGGGATTTATTGCATGTGTCCGTGATGGCGACAAATCATTCGGATGTCAGCCCTATCAACTTTCGTTGTTATTTTCAACCCAAACCATGTAAACCATGGCTAACGGGGGAATCATGGTTCGATTCCGGAGAGGAAGCCTGACAAACAGCTAAGGACACCACATCCAAGCAAGGCAGCATGCGCATAAATTACCTATTAGGTATAATTAGGTGAGGGCCTGCAGGTGAGCTGACCCAATAAAAATTTTTAGGTGCAGGCCTGCAGGTGAGCTGACCCTGTGAAATATTTTAGGTGCGGACCTGCAGGTGATCTGACCATGTAAAATGTTTTAGGTACGGGCCTGCTGGTGTGCTGACCCTTTAAAAGATTGCAGGTAAAGGCCTGCTAGTGAGCTGATCCTATAAGAAAATATATTCGAGGGCCTGCTAGTCAGCTGACCCTGTAAAAGATTTTAGGTGCGGGCCTGCTGGTGAGCTGACCCTGTAAAAGATTTTAGGTGCAGGCCTGCTGGTGAGATGACCCTGTAGAAATGTTTAGGTGTGGGCCTGCTGGTGAGCTGACCCTCTAAAATATTATATACGAGGGCATGCAGATGAGCTGACCCTTTAAAAAATTTAATGCAAGGGCTTATAGGTTAGCTAACCCTGTAAAAGATTTGAGGTGCGGGTCTGTTGGTGAGCTGACCCTGTAAAAGATTTGAGGTGCAGGCCTGCTGGTGAGCTGACCCTGTAAAAGATTTTATTTGCGGGCCTGCTGGTGAACTCACAGAGTAAAAGATTGATAAGTTAGGGCCTGAGGTGAGCTGACCTTCTAAAAAATATATGCGAAGGCGTGCAGCTGAGCTAACCCTCTAAAAAATTATAAACGAGGGCCTGTATGTGAGCTGACCCTGTAAAACATATTATGCGAAGGGCATATATGTGAGGGCATTATATGTGATGGATAAGCATGTTGATATGATGGAAGAGGAGGAGGAGGATGAGAAAAGGAAGATTCAACCATATACCCTTGTTTGGGGTGGAAGGGGTGCATGGGACTGCAGTGTATTTAGTACATTATAAACAACACATTTAAAGTGCCTTTAAGCCGCTTTCCTCTGGTGGAGTCGAGAAGTCATGGTCAATCCAGTCCTTGTTTATTTTTATGAGTCAACCTGTCAGCATTTTCAGTTAACAGGCGGATACGCTTATCTGTTATAATGCTACCAGCAGCACTAAATACCCACTTAGACAAAACGCTGGTGGCGAGGCATGCCAGCACCTCCAAGGTGTAGAGCGCCAGTTCATATCACGTGTCCAGCTTCGACACCCAGTAGTTCTAAGGCACTGAGGGATCATTGAGGACACTGCCACGGTCTGCTATGTACTCCTTCACCATGTTCCAAAAATTTTCCCTCGTTGTGACACTAGGCCGCGCATGAGGGTGAGAGTGCTGGCGGGGTGTCATGAAACTGTCCCAGCCTTTGTAGATTGTTGCCCTGCCTCTGTTGGAACTGCTGTGAGTCCCCCTTGGTTGGCCAAGGAACTACAGACTCTGCTGCCAGCGTTGTCAGATGGAAGTTTTTGGATCAATTTTTCCAACAAGGATCTTCTGGTATTGCACCGTTGTGCTTGTCCTCTCCACCAGAGGAATGAGAAATGAGAATTTCTATTAGCAGCAAGGGTCGAGAAGGGTGAACAACTAGTAATCTGTGTTGTCTAAAATGCAGATAACGTGCGGATCGCAGGAAAAGCAGCCTAAAATGAAGTCAGCCATGTGTGTCAGAATACCAATAGGAAAGACTTTGATGTTGTCATCAGGAAGATCACTCTCAATTTCCTCATCTTCTTCCTCTGCTTATGCCCCCCCACGCTGAACATATGGAATTAAACTTCCATGGGTAATACCCTCTGTAGCGGAGGCAACTGTCTCCTGCTCCGCCTCCTCTTCAACATCCAATTCGTGCTGAGAATACGAACTGAGGGTGGTCTTGGCTATCACTCTATGTAATGTCTTCTCCCATTTCCACCTCTTCCACATTAAAAGCTTTGTCCTTAATTGTGAGCAGCGAACGTTTCAGTAGACACAGAAGTGGGATGGTTAGGCTGATAATAGCGTTATCGCCGGTCACCATCTGTGTTGATTCCTCAAAGTTTCTTAAAACCTCACAGAGGTCAGATATACACGCCCTCTCTGAAAAGTTTTTTGTATAAAAATCTTCCTATTACACTGTCTGTCCCTTTCTATGCACAGCTCTCCCTAATGTTGCACTACAAACATATATTGCTGCTGTCACACATAATAGTCCTTACAAAGACTTTTGGGTCTATGAAAAAAAAATTGTAGACATTTTTTTGTTCAATTACACTCCCTACACTCTCTGTCCCTTCCTATGCTCAGCTCTCCCTGACTTAGAATGAGCCGAACAGTCATCTTTGGGTGCTATATTGCACCCAATGACGTGTTCTGGCCATCAAATCACTGTAATGCCAGTAGCTAACATGGCTAGTGGCATTACAGTGAGGGCAGTACTTATCTGCATGTTTCTTGGCTGCTTGGCAGCCACGAAACGTGCGGGAAGGAGACTCAAGCATTGTGCTTGAGCACATGTGGTACTTGGCTGGGAACCGCCATGTGCCGAGCATAGCAATGCTCGAGCCGAACTGGTATTATACCGAACATGCTAGCTCAACACTAGTAGTCATATGTTACTGTATTCCTACAGCATATTTTTGGCAACCTAGCAACAGTGCAAGAGGAGGCAAATGGCAGAGAATAATTCTGAGCTGTGACTCTTTTACATAGTCTAGTAAAGCACATTGCCCACTCATCTGGAGTATTTAAATATAGCAGTGACCGTTACTAGATGGAAATGAATGATTGTTACTTTGGTCATTTGTCCCTATAAATCTCAACAGTTTAATTGTTTGTAAGTAGTACATCTCTGTTTGTGGTATTACATGAATGATGCAATCATGGAATAAATAGGTAGCTTCACACAGGCCCACAGGCCAATAAATGTTTGCATAAATGTTCAATTCTGGTAATCACCCTGATCTTCTATCTCTGTAAAAAAAAATCTGTTTCTAGTCCGTAACTACAGAGACAAATAATTCAGCATAGGAGCTATAGACATAGATATAGACCATCAGTAATCATGGTCATTTGCTAAGTTTCTTTATTGATTACTAGTTTATGAGGCAACAATAAAAGAGATGCAAAAATATACATATGCAAAGAATAAAAAAAAGAAAAAAATACCTTTTGAAACTGAACTTATAATTCCTCCATTATAACTGCAACTCAGCAAAATTGATTTTTGTATTTTGTGCATTGTTTGGCATTGCAGAAACAATCTAACCCTTCAGACACAGGAATGGAAATAATCAAGCAAACATATTGTACTAAATTACTAATTTATTTCCTATTGCAAGTTTGTGTGGTTAATAAAAATCAACCTTATATATACTTTTATGTCTTTCAAAGATCTTGTATAACTTGAAGATACAGTACATTTGTGAGAAAAGAAAAATGCTGTTGATAATTTCTTTATCCATAAAACTGCTTCCATGTGGTGATCTGGTTTTATAGTACTGCTGTGTCTGCAATGAATAACTCAGACATACTTCCTCTAAACCTCAGAACAGAAGCTTGATAAAAAAAAAAAGTTATGAGTAGAAAAGATTGTTGCTACTTTAAACGTTGAGAGGCTGAAAACAGTGCGTCAACTGGAATGAAGAGGAAAGGGCATCTGAACCCATCACCTCAAACTAATCTTCATAACAAACAAAAACAAAGTTTTATAACCTGGTTTCAGAGACTAAAGAGAAGACATGACTTTTTGCTTTTAGTTTTCACGGTCTCAAAACAATTGGAGCAATAACAGTTTTATTCTATTCATTTGAGGGTATTTCTCACTCTGCGCTGTACATAAATTGAAAGCTGCGTCTTGGGATTGACATTCTTTCTACTTGTTTATGTAGACAAACTACTTGAGGGCTGATGGGTTAAATCATGTCAGGAACCACACATAGCTCAATAAGCCATAAAGTGAATGTTTCACTTAAAGACAAACAACCAAATATATTCTACATAGGGCAAATTGTTTGTAATTGCTACAATAAAATGATAGTAAAGGTACAAACATCACAGTAATACATATAACTGCATAAAACTATAGCATTATATGCTTTTAGGGAGATTCATCTTGGTCATCTTTCAGCAGCCTACACTTTTTCATGGTTTATAACATTTTTGTTCAGAAAGGTCCTTACTTGCTTAAAAAAATAATCAGTAAATCGCAGCAGGGAAGAATTTGGTATCATATTACTTTATCTCAGCTTGTGTGTGTGTGAGAGGAAGGGAGAACCGTAGGCAGGGAGCACAGCTATGAAATCATAACAAGAAGCACCCACCCACCCAGCAAGCATGGAAAGGTCTTTACAGAAGTGATGCAAATAGAAGAAAAAAACGTCAAATATGAATGCAAAACACAATATTTCTGGCTGCACTGAATGTAATACATATCTGCTGATGCCTGCCATGAAATTTTTGTTTTGTGGCAATGGATATTCTTCTAAAACACAACCCTTTTCTGGGGAAGGGATGACCCATATGCTTTATAGAAGTCAGATGCTCAATTTTTATTGTGATGCATGGTTACAGACAATCTCTGAATGTTACCAAGTCTCTATACTGAAAGATCCCAAGGTATGCATATTGGGCTTGGTGGAGGATCTCCCTATGATGGAGCACTGGAAGATGGCAATAGGAAGACTATTGTATGTTGCCAGAAAGCCTATTGCTTTACACTGGATACAGGCATCTCCACAGACGCCGGGTTAATTTAAAGGAAAGGTAAACAATTTGTTAATACATGAGAGGGGAGTGTTTCAAAAGAGGGGTTTAGCAGCTAAGTTTGAAAAACTCTGGCTGCCATAGACAGCTAACAGTAACTTAACTACACATACTCTGAGAACAGAGATACATTAGGGATGGGTGAGAGGAGACAGTGATGTGGATTGTTGGCTCCTGAGACCAGAATGAGAATGGGGTGGGCTTGGGTGGAGGTGGGTAAGGGGGGGAGTTGGTAGGAGTGATTTATACTTCACAATGTACCTCAGGATGTTAATTACCTGCTGCTTACTTGTACATATGTGACATATATCCTGTTCAGATTTACTGCCTAAATAAAGTACACTAAAAACAGTTTATTGTATTACATATAAAAATCTCCACAAAATTAGGCTTGGTAGGGTGAAAGGGGATGTCTCAGACTAATGATGCTGATCCCTACTATCACTCCTACCACTAGAACTCCATTAAAGAGTATATTGTGTGTGGTATACGTCCTCTACCAGCAATAGGGAAATGGACATCCAGAAACAATGCACCTGATTGAAACAGTATATAGTGTAGCAGGGCTCCTAATACCAAGGAGAACATGCACAATACACAGTGTCAGGTTACACTGTAAAACTGGACCAACCCTAAACTGGTGGCTTATACACAGGAATGAACCACTGGGCTCCTATAGTCAACGAAAGTCAGTCTGCAGTTGTATTAACAGGGATGTATTGCTCGACGCGTTTCTCTTATCCAACTTATTTGTTGGTTCATCAGGAGCAAGTTGTTGAATCCACTGCTGCCACTGATTATAACCCCCTCACACTGGGTGTACAACAGAGCAACAGAGAATCCAGCAATATCTGACTGTAAATATGCTGTACGCCACTGATATCGTGCGTGCAGCACTGACAGATCCCCAAGTCCACTGCTGCCGCTAGATGTTATCCCCTCACACTGGGTATAGCGGTTAACAGGGAACTCAGGATTATCTTAACAGAAGAAATGCTGCATGCCACTGATGACGTGCGTGCAGCAGAGAGCCTCCGGCATATGTGGCCGTCATATATATATATCCTGTTTACACAAATGTTAATAAAATTATCATTATTTTATTTTTAACAACAAATTATCATTTATTTTTTTTAACAACCCTTTTTAAGGTATGCATTTGTTAGAAGAATGAAAAGCAAGACAATTTGAAAAATGTGCTTCACCATTGCTTTTGTATAGGAGGACTACCTTACTGTCAATAAATTGTTAGGACTGTGGTGTGTATTTTGACAGACTCTATTTTAGTCAAATGTAAACTGATGGTTTACCAGTGGCCAGACACTACAGTGCTGACCCTCTTACCTAATGTACCCTGATATTTCTTCCTACACATTATAAATTGAACATAATTTTTAGAAGAGAGTATAGGAACTGACTGGCCATAGGGATTTTCAACGAGTGTGGCATCTATTGCTTTGCTTAAGAAATGCCTGCTCAGAAGGGGGCTCAGTCCGCTCAAGTTAAAAAATCAAATCCCAAAGTTATTCATTGTGAGGCTTCTATGAAACTCACCTCGCCTCGCCAGAGCTCATACATCTTGATGCCATATGGAGACAAATCTCCGCACAACATTAAAATGAATTTTTGACTGAAGTGACTTTAGATCTTGGATCCAAAGCCCACTTCACTCATCCCTAATTATAGTAGTCCCATATTGTAAACTGTCATCACTTGAGATTTAGCCTGTGTTATGATTCTATCTATACAGCTATGAGGAGTTCATAGAGGTAAACGTACTCTCAATTCCTAAAGAAACAGGCATGGACATTTATCTTAGTATATGTTACAGGACATCTCTAATTCACTCACTAGTAGGTAAACGTTATGGATACTTTGTGGACTTTTTTATTATTGCTTTGTATTTACTTTGGGTTAAAAATCATTCTTCCGATGAACCTTTTTTTCTTTCTTCCAATGAACCACGTGTCTACTACAATCAGACTGTTTTATCCCCTTCTCAAATAAATCTGTCAAAGAGTTGCTCTGATGGCTTCATCTGTAGCTCTTTTCTCTAAGGGAAAAAGCTTTTTAGTGGAGTAGAATGGAATCATTTAAAAAATGCCCCCAAAGGAGTATATAGACTTTGGATTATACAAAATGGTGCTCACCAGTGACACTGGATAGTAGTTTTGATACCTTCAATCCATCAATATTACAGAGTTTTCAATATAATTCATTATACTATACAATAACTATAGAACAAAATGCCCGACTAATCCACCTCTCACCCTATTATTCCTCTGCCTCTCCCCTTTGCCAATCCCTTCACTGGCTCCACATTGCCCAACGAATTCACTTCAAAGTACTTACAAATACATACAAGGCCGTCCATAACCTGTCCCCTCCCTACATCTCTGAGCTACTTTCCAGATACACCCCCACACGCACTCTCCGATCCTCACAAGACCTCCTTCTCTCCTCTCCTCTTATTGCCTCTTCCCACAATCGACTCCAGGATTTCTCCCGTGCATCCCCCATACTCTGGAACTCGCTACCCCAACATATCAGACTCTCACCTACAGTGGAATCATTCAAAAGAAACCTGAAAACCCACCTCTTCAGACAAGCCTACAACCAGTGACCCTGCTGCCTCTATACCGCCATGACCAACTTCACCCGCACCTACTGTGTCCTTCTTACATACCCTGTAGATTGTAAGCCCTCACGGGCAGGGCCCTCTCTCCTTCTGTACCAGTTTGTAACTTGTCTTGTTTATGATTAGTGCAATTGTCTGTATTATGTATGTGCACCCCTTATCATATGTACAGCGCTATGGAATGAATGGCGCTTTAATAATAAATAATAATAATAATAATAATAATAACAAAGGCAATGGCTATTTGGGATAAATGGCTAAATTAGTGTAGTCTGCAGTACTGTGCATGTATATAATTTTACTTATGATTTAGTAAATTCTATTTCTCTATAATATCTAGAGATTATATGACTGAATAATTCATTACTACACTTTTTCTGTCTTTTTGTGTAATTAAATTAGTTGCAGGCAGTGGCATAAAGCTGAGAAGGGCTGGGATTTCTTATCACTTGCAATTAATCTAAAAAAAGTTAATGTAGCCTGACAATCTGTGCTACTGTGCTGGCTACAAAGATTTCAGATAACCCCAGACAACTCTGACCCATTCTATTTATGCTGTGGACTTCCCTTTATTAAAAATTACATGGTGAAGCACATGTCACTTTCTTCTATTTTCAAAGATCTCGATTACGACAGAGTAAAGTTAGAAGATATTCCAAGAAAGAAAACACGCCAAACAGCTGTGCTACATTCACTTGCTTTTGACCTCTCCAGCAATGTCTTATCAATCTGAAGATTACCACTGTTAAAAACAGCAGTATGCCACATCTGACAACTCAGAATGCAGGGAACACTCGTAACCGGTAATAACTTGATTGAAGACATTCTAATGATAGTGGAACTAGTGCAGGGGGATTGTTTAGAAAGTCACATTCATTCACAATAATTCAGGGTTAAAATGATACAGAAAATGATTATTCGCACAATGAAAAGGTAGTTTTTTTTTTTATTATATATATTTGTCCACAGTAAAGTTGAACAAATTAGATCAAATTAATTCTTTATAAAGCTTTCATTGCCTGGAAAAGTCTCTCTTTTTTTTTTTTTTTTTTTTGTTCTTGTCTTGACTTTTAGGAATCAAATGACATAATTAGAATAACAACTTCTTGAAAAATCAAAGTCAAATTTCCTAATATGAGAATCAATTGGCTTATCTCTAGTCCACACTTACATTTCTTCAAATGTCGTTAGGGACTCCAAATTCTCACAATACTAATTCAACACACTATGACAGCATGCTAGCAAAATTCATATGACATAAATAACTCCTGAAAGAGTATTGTGAAACCATGTGCTGTTTTTTTTTTCCAAAGTCCTGGGTGTCATCCTATGACACTGATCTTGAGAAATGTCATGATAAGAGGAAAGGTAAAATGCATCTGTATATGGAAGAATCTGGTGCTTTATTTATCTAGACAAATAGACACTAAATGGTGGAAATCAAGGAAAAAGTCAACTCAAGGATATCATTTAAACCATTCTACCTAAAGTTTATATGGTCTTTTTCCAATTAAAAGAGTTGTTTTATCTATATTTTTGTTTTGTTTTTTATTTCTATAAACAGTGGAACTCTTATCTGAGTTTTGTCTGGTATTTTAGATTAAAGTTAATCTCATGCAAATCCTTTATATTTATAGTAGTTCAAAATATATGGAATAAATTCTGTCTATTTGGAAACTGCATGGTCTGTGCTTCATTTGTTTGCTCCTTTTCCAGGTAGGAAAACTGTGTGACTGTGTAAATGAGGAATATGCACCAATCATTTTTCTTTCATCTTTCTTATGTAGAAAGGTGGTATGATAATTTGGATTAGATACGTTATCTTTATTTTTTCGGATCAACGAGTCTCTATATGAAACTAAGCGTACAACTGCAAATGTACTTATATTATTATATTGCTACCAAGAACTGCCCTTTGATATACTGTAGGGTGATATTTTAATGTTTGTGTATTATAATTATATAGGGACAATAATAGATACATTTTTTTTATTTAAATTTCCCTATACTTTAAGGTACGATAGTAAGAATAAGTGGGGCATCAACAGTGACTAAAATATAAGAGTATACTTTACTCACAATGACATGAATAGTTTCTGTATTAATTTAAATACATTGATAATCTATCTTAATGTTAACTTCGTTTTTATGCTCTTATTAAAAGTTGACATATAACTAGGGATGAGCGAACTCGAACTGTATAGTTCGGGTTCGTACCGAATTTTGGGGTGTCCGTGACACGGACCCGAACCCGGACATTTTCGTAAAAGTCCGGGTTCGGGTTCGGTGTTCGTCGCTTTCTTGGCGCTTTTGTGACGCTTTCTTGGCGCTTTTTGAAAGGCTGCAAAGCAGCCAATCAACAAGCGTCATACTACTTGCCCCAAGAGGCCATCACAGCCATGCCTACTATTGGCATGGCTGTGATTGGCCAGAGCACCATGTGACCCAGCCTCTATTTAAGCTGGAGTCACATAGCGCCGCCCGTCACTCTGCTCTGATTAGCGTAGGGAGAGGTTGCGGCTGCGACAGTAGGGCGAGATTAGGCAGATTAACTCCTCCAAAGGACTTGATTAACTGATCGATCTGCAGCTGTGGATCATTGAGCTGCTGATCCTCAATTGCTCACTGTTTTTAGGCTGCACAGACCGTTTGTCAGTCTCATTTTTCTGGGGTGATCGGCGGCCATTTTGTGTCTTGTGGTGCGCCAGCACAAGCTGCGACCAAGTGCATTTAACCCTCAATGGTGTGGTTGTTTTTTGGCTAAAGCCTACATCAGGGTGAAGCTGTCACACCAAGTGCATTTAACCAGCAATAGTCTGTTCATTTTTTGGCCATATACAAAATCAGGGGCAAGCTGCGCCTGTCACCAAGTGCATTTAACCCTCAATGGTGTGGTTGTTTTTTGGCTAAAGCCTACATCAGGGTGAAGCTGTCACACCAAGTGCATTTAACCAGCAATAGTCTGTTCATTTTTTGGCCATATACAAAATCAGGGGCAAGCTGCGCCTGTCACCAAGTGCATTTAACCCTCAATGGTGTGGTTGTTATTTGGCTAAAGCCTACATCAGGGTGAAGCTGTCACACCAAGTGCATTTAACCAGCAATAGTCTGTTCATTTTTTGGCCATATACAAAATCAGGGGCAAGCTGCGCCTGTCACCAAGTGCATTTAACCCTCAATGGTGTGGTTGTTATTTGGCTAAAGCCTACATCAGGGTGAAGCTGTCACACCAAGTGCATTTAACCAGCAATAGTCTGTTCATTTTTTGGCCATATACAAAATCAGGGGCAAGCTGCGCCTGTCACCAAGTGCATTTAACCCTCAATGGTGTGGTTGTTATTTGGCTAAAGCCTACATCAGGGTGAAGCTGTCACACCAAGTGCATTTAACCAGCAATAGTCTGTTCATTTTTTGGCCATATCCCAGTCTAATTCTGTCACTAAATCCATACCGGTCACCCAGCGCCTAAATACTAGGCCTCAAATTTATATCCAGCTAAATCTGTCCCTAGTGCTGTAGCTGGGCGAGTTATTTAGTGTCCGTTCAAGCACATTTCTTGTTCTGGGTTGAAATACAATTCTCAATTTAGCAATTTCATAATTTAGTGGTTCCTGCTATATCAGAGCTCTTTGAAATCTATCCCAAAAAGGGTATATAATATTGAAGGTGCACATAGGGTCATTCAGAGTAACTTCACACACACCCGCTACTGTGTATTTCCAAGTCTAATTCTGTCACTAAATCCATACCGGTGACCCAGCGCCTAAATACTAGGCCTCAAATTTAATTCCCTCTAAATCTCTCGTTACCCACCGCTGTACTGTTGTTGCTGGGCAAGATATTTAGTGTCCGTCAAAGCACATTTTTTGTTCTGGGTTGAAGTACAATTCCCAATTTAGCAATTTCATAATTTAGTGGTTTCTGCTATATCAGAGCTATTTGAAATCTATCCCAAAAAGGGTATATAATATTGAAGGTGCACATAGGGTCATTCAGAATAACTTCACACACACCCGCTACTGTGTATTTCCAAGTCTAATTCTGTCACTAAACCCATACCTGTCACCCAGCGCCTAAATACTAGGCCTCAAATTTAAATCCCTCTAAATCTCTCGTTACCGTTGTCCTGTTGTAGCTGGGAAAGTTATTTAGTGCCCGTCAAAGCACATTTTTTGTTCTGGGTTGAAGTACAATTCCCAATTTAGCAATTTCATAATTTAGTGGTTCCTGCTATATCAGAGCTATTTGAAATCTATCCCAAAAAGGGTATATAATATTGAAGGTGCACATAGGGTCATTCAGAATAACTTCACACACACCCGCTACTGTGTATTTCCAAGTCTAATTCTGTCACTAAATCCATACCGGTGACCCAGCGCCTAAATACTAGGCCTCAAATTTAATTCCCTCTAAATCTCTCGTTACCCACCGGTGTACTGTTGTTGCTGGGCAAGATATTTAGTGTCCGTCAAAGCACATTTTTTGTTCTGGGTTGAAGTACAATTCCCAATTTAGCAATTTCATAATTTAGTGGTTTCTGCTATATCAGAGCTATTTGAAATCTATCCCTAAAAGGGTATATAATATTGAAGGTGCACATAGGGTCATTCAGAATAACTTCACACACACGCTTCTGTGCATTTCCAAGTCTAATTCTGTCACTAAATCCATACCGGTGACCCAGCGCCTAAATACTAGGCCTCAAATTTAAATCCCTCTAAATCTCTCGTTACCCACCGCTGTACTGTTGTTGCTGGGCAAGATATTTAGTGTCCGTCAAAGCACATTTTTTGTTCTGGGTTGAAGTACAATTCCCAATTTAGCAATTTCATAATTTAGTGGTTTCTGCTATATCAGAGCTATTTGAAATCTATCCCTAAAAGGGTATATAATATTGAAGGTGCACATAGGGTCATTCAGAATAACTTCACACACACGCTTCTGTGCATTTCCAAGTCTAATTCTGTCACTAAATCCATACCGGTGACCCAGCGCCTAAATACTAGGCCTCAAATTTAAATCCCTCTAAATCTCTCGTTACCCACCGCTGTACTGTTGTTGCTGGGCAAGATATTTAGTGTCCGTCAAAGCACATTTTTTGTTCTGGGTTGAAGTACAATTCCCAATTTAGCAATTTCATAATTTAGTGGTTTCTGCTATATCAGAGCTATTTGAAATCTATCCCTAAAAGGGTATATAATATTGAAGGTGCACATAGGGTCATTCAGAATAACTTCACACACACGCTTCTGTGCATTTCCAAGTCTAATTCTGTCACTAAATCCATACCGGTGACCCAGCGCCTAAATACTAGGCCTCAAATTTAAATCCCTCTAAATCTCTCGTTACCCACCGCTGTACTGTTGTTGCTGGGCAAGATATTTAGTGTCCGTCAAAGCACATTTTTTGTTCTGGGTTGAAGTACAATTCCCAATTTAGCAATTTCATAATTTAGTGGTTTCTGCTATATCAGAGCTATTTGAAATCTATCCCTAAAAGGGTATATAATATTGAAGGTGCACATAGGGTCATTCAGAATAACTTCACACACACCGCTACTGTGCATTTCCAAGTCTAATTCTGTCACTAAATCCATACCGGTGACCCAGCGCCTAAATACTAGGCCTCAAATTTAATTCCCTCTAAATCTCTCGTTACCCACCGCTGTACTGTTGTTGCTGGGCAAGATATTTAGTGTCCGTCAAAGCACATTTTTTGTTCTGGGTTGAAGTACAATTCCCAATTTAGCAATTTCATAATTTAGTGGTTTCTGCTATATCAGAGCTATTTGAAATCTATCCCTAAAAGGGTATATAATATTGAAGGTGCACATAGGGTCATTCAGAATAACTTCACACACACGCTTCTGTGCATTTCCAAGTCTAATTCTGTCACTAAATCCATACCGGTGACCCAGCGCCTAAATACTAGGCCTCAAATTTAAATCCCTCTAAATCTCTCGTTACCCACCGCTGTACTGTTGTTGCTGGGCAAGATATTTAGTGTCCGTCAAAGCACATTTTTTGTTCTGGGTTGAAGTACAATTCCCAATTTAGCAATTTCATAATTTAGTGGTTTCTGCTATATCAGAGCTATTTGAAATCTATCCCTAAAAGGGTATATAATATTGAAGGTGCACATAGGGTCATTCAGAATAACTTCACACACACGCTTCTGTGCATTTCCAAGTCTAATTCTGTCACTAAATCCATACCGGTGACCCAGCGCCTAAATACTAGGCCTCAAATTTAAATCCCTCTAAATCTCTCGTTACCCACCGCTGTACTGTTGTTGCTGGGCAAGATATTTAGTGTCCGTCAAAGCACATTTTTTGTTCTGGGTTGAAGTACAATTCCCAATTTAGCAATTTCATAATTTAGTGGTTTCTGCTATATCAGAGCTATTTGAAATCTATCCCTAAAAGGGTATATAATATTGAAGGTGCACATAGGGTCATTCAGAATAACTTCACACACACCGCTTCTGTGCATTTCCAAGTCTAATTCTGTCACTAAATCCATACCGGTGACCCAGCGCCTAAATACTAGGCCTCAAATTTAAATCCCTCTAAATCTCTCGTTACCCACCGCTGTACTGTTGTTGCTGGGCAAGATATTTAGTGTCCGTCAAAGCACATTTTTTGTTCTGGGTTGAAGTACAATTCCCAATTTAGCAATTTCATAATTTAGTGGTTTCTGCTATATCAGAGCTATTTGAAATCTATCCCTAAAAGGGTATATAATATTGAAGGTGCACATAGGGTCATTCAGAATAACTTCACACACACGCTTCTGTGCATTTCCAAGTCTAATTCTGTCACTAAATCCATACCGGTCACCCAGCGCCTAAATACTAGGCCTCAAATTTATATCCCGCTGATTTGAATACAATACATTGGGCCAAATAATATATTTGTTGTTGTGGTGAACCATAACAATGAGAAAAACATCTAGTAAGGGACGCGGACGTGGACATGGTCGTGGTGGTGTTAGTGGACCCTCTGGTGCTGGGAGAGGACGTGGCCGTTCTGCCACATCCACACGTCCTAGTGTACCAACTACCTCAGGTCCCAGTAGCCGCCAGAATTTACAGCGATATATGGTGGGGCCCAATGCCGTTCTAAGGATGGTAAGGCCTGAGCAGGTACAGGCATTAGTCAATTGGGTGGCCGACAGTGGATCCAGCACGTTCACATTATCTCCCACCCAGTCTTCTGCAGAAAGCGCACAGATGGCGCCTGAAAACCAACCCCATCAGTCTGTCACATCACCCCCATGCATACCAGGGAAACTGTCTCAGCCTCAAGTTATGCAGCAGTCTCTTATGCTGTTTGAAGACTCCGCTGGCAGGGTTTCCCAAGGGCATCCACCTAGCCCTTCCCCAGCGGTGAAAGACATAGAATGCACTGACGCACAACCACTTATGTTTCCTGATGATGAGGACATGGGAATACCACCTCAGCATGTCTCTGATGATGACGAAACACAGGTGCCAACTGCTGCGTCTTTCTGCAGTGTGCAGACTGAACAGGAGGTCAGGGATCAAGACTGGGTGGAAGACGATGCAGGGGACGATGAGGTCCTAGACCCCACATGGAATGAAGGTCGTGCCACTGACTTTCACAGTTCGGAGGAAGAGGCAGTGGTGAGACCGAGCCAACAGCGTAGCAAAAGAGGGAGCAGTGGGCAAAAGCAGAACACCCGCCGCCAAGAGACTCCGCCTGCTACTGACCGCCGCCATCTGGGACCGAGCACCCCAAAGGCAGCTTCAAGGAGTTCCCTGGCATGGCACTTCTTCAAACAATGTGCTGACGACAAGACCCGAGTGGTTTGCACGCTGTGCCATCAGAGCCTGAAGCGAGGCATTAACGTTCTGAACCTGAGCACAACCTGCATGACCAGGCACCTGCATGCAAAGCATGAACTGCAGTGGAGTAAACACCTTAAAACCAAGGAAGTCACTCAGGCTCCCCCTGCTACCTCTTCTGCTGCTGCCGCCTCGGCCTATTCTGCTGCTGCCGCCTCGGCCTCTTCCTCCGCCTCTGGAGGAACGTTGGCACCTGCCGCCCAGCAAACAGGGGATGTACCACCAACACCACCACCACCACCTCCGTCACCAAGCGTCTCAACCATGTCACACGCCAGCGTTCAGCTCTCCATCTCACAAACATTTGATAGAAAGCGTAAATTCCCACCTAGCCACCCTCGATCCCTGGCCCTGAATGCCAGCATTTCTAAACTACTGGCCTATGAAATGCTGTCATTTAGGCTGGTGGACACAGACAGCTTCAAACAGCTCATGTCGCTTGCTGTCCCACAGTATGTTGTTCCCAGCCGGCACTACTTCTCCAAGAGAGCCGTGCCTTCCCTGCACAACCAAGTATCCGATAAAATCAAGTGTGCACTGCGCAACGCCATCTGTAGCAAGGTCCACCTAACCACAGATACGTGGACCAGTAAGCACGGCCAGGGACGCTATATCTCCCTAACTGCACACTGGGTAAATGTAGTGGCAGCTGGGCCCCAGGCGGAGAGCTGTTTGGCGCACGTCCTGCCGCCGCCAAGGATCGCAGGGCAACATTCTTTGCCTCCTGTTGCCACCTCCTCCTTCTCGGCTTCCTCCTCCTCTTCTTCCACCTGCTCATCCAGTCAGCCACACACCTTCACCACCAACTTCAGCACAGCCCGGGGTAAACGTCAGCAGGCCATTCTGAAACTCATATGTTTGGGGGACAGGCCCCACACCGCACAGGAGTTGTGGCGGGGTATTGAACAACAGACCGACGAGTGGTTGCTGCCGGTGAGCCTCAAGCCCGGCCTGGTGGTGTGTGATAATGGGCGAAATCTCGTTGCAGCTCTGGGACTAGCCAATTTGACGCACATCCCTTGCTTGGCGCATGTGCTGAATTTGGTGGTGCAGAAGTTCATTCACAACTACCCCGACATGTCAGAGCTGCTGCATAAAGTGCGGGCCGTCTGTTCGCGCTTCCGGCGTTCACATCCTGCCGCTGCTCGCCTGTCTGCGCTACAGCGTAACTTCGGCCTTCCCGCTCACCGCCTCATATGCGACGTGCCCACCAGGTGGAACTCCACCTTGCACATGCTGGACAGACTGTGCGAGCAGCAGCAGGCCATAGTGGAGTTTCAGCTGCAGCACGCACGGGTCAGTCGCACTACAGAACAGCACCACTTCACCACCAATGACTGGGCCTCCATGCGAGACCTGTGTGCCCTGTTGCGCTGTTTCGAGTACTCCACCAACATGGCCAGTGGCGATGACACCGTTATCAGCGTTACAATACCACTTCTATGTCTCCTTGAGAAAACACTTAGGGCGATGATGGAACAGGAGGTGGCCCAGGAGGAGGAGGAGGAGGATGAGGAAGAGGGGTCATTTTTAGCACTTTCAGGCCAGTCTCTTCGAAGTGACTCAGAGGGAGGTTTTTTGCAACAGCAGAGGCCAGGTACAAATGTGGCCAGCCAGGGCCCACTACTGGAGGACGAGGAGGACGAGGATGAGGAGGAGGTGGAGGAGGATGAGGATGAAGCATGGTCACAGCGGGGTGGCACCCAACGCAGCTCGGGTCCATCACTGGTGCGTGGCTGGGGGGAAAGGCAGGACGATGACGATACGCCTCCCACAGAGGACAGCTTGTCCTTACCCCTGGGCAGCCTGGCACACATGAGCGACTACATGCTGCAGTGCCTGCGCAACGACAGCAGAGTTGCCCACATTTTAACCTGTGCGGACTACTGGGTTGCCACCCTGCTGGATCCACGCTACAAAGACAATGTGCCCACCTTACTTCCTGCACTGGAGCGTGATAGGAAGATGCGCGAGTACAAGCGCACGTTGGTAGACGCGCTACTGAGAGCATTCCCAAATGTCACAGGGGAACAAGTGGAAGCCCAAGGCCAAGGCAGAGGAGGAGCAAGAGGTCGCCAAGGCAGCTGTGTCACGGCCAGCTCCTCTGAGGGCAGGGTTAGCATGGCAGAGATGTGGAAAACTTTTGTCAACACGCCACAGCTAACTGCACCACCACCTGATAGGCAACGTGTTAGCAGGAGGCAACATTTCACTAACATGGTGGAACAGTACGTGTGCACACCCCTCCACGTACTGACTGATGGTTCGGCCCCATTCAACTTCTGGGTCTCTAAATTGTCCACGTGGCCAGAGCTAGCCTTTTATGCCTTGGAGGTGCTGGCCTGCCCGGCAGCCAGCGTTTTGTCTGAACGTGTATTCAGCACGGCAGGGGGCGTCATTACAGACAAACGCAGCCGCCTGTCTACAGCCAATGTGGACAAGCTGACGTTCATAAAAATGAACCAGGCATGGATCCCACAGGACCTGTCCGTCCCTTGTCCAGATTAGACATTAACTACCTCCCCATAACCATATATTATTGGACTCCAGGGCACTTCCTCATTCAATCCTATTTTTATTTTCATTTTACCATTATATTGCGATGCTACCCAAAGTTGAATGAACCTCTCCTCTGCCTGTGTGCTAGGCCTAAATATATGCCAATGGACTGTTGCAGTGGTGGCTGACATGAAGCCTGATTCTCTGCTATGACATGCAGACTAATTCTCTGCTGACATGAAGCCAGATTGTCTGTTACGGGACCTCTCTCCTCTGCCTGGGTGCTGGGCCTAAATTTATGACCATGGACTGTTGCAGTGGTGGCTGACGTGAAGCCTGATTCTCTGCTATGACATGCAGACTGATTCTCTGCTGACATGAAGCCAGATCGTCTGTTACGGGACCTCTCTGCTCTGCCTGTGTGCTAGGCCTAAATATATGCCAATGGACTGTTGCAGTGGTGGGTGACGTGAAGCCTCATTCTCTGCTATGACATGCAGACTGATTCTCTGCTGACATGAAGCCAGATTGTCTGTTACGGGACCTCTCTGCTCTGCCTGTGTGCTAGGCCTAAATATATGCCAATGGACTGTTGCAGTGGTGGGTGACGTGAAGCCTCATTCTCTGCTATGACATGCAGACTGATTCTCTGCTGTCATGAAGCCAGATTGTCTGTTACGGGACCTCTCTGCTCTGCCTGTGTGCTAGGCCTAAATATATGCCAATGGACTGTTGCAGTGGTGGGTGACGTGAAGCCTCATTCTCTGCTATGACATGCAGACTGATTCTCTGCTGTCATGAAGCCAGATTGTCTGTTACGGGACCTCTCTGCTCTGCCTGTGTGCTAGGCCTAAATATATGCCAATGGACTGTTGCAGTGGTGGGTGACGTGAAGCCTCATTCTCTGCTATGACATGCAGACTGATTCTCTGCTGACATGAAGCCAGATTGTCTGTTACGGGACCTCTCTGCTCTGCCTGTGTGCTAGGCCTAAATATATGCCAATGGACTGTTGCAGTGGTGGGTGACGTGAAGCCTCATTCTCTGCTATGACATGCAGACTGATTCTCTGCTGTCATGAAGCCAGATTGTCTGTTACGGGACCTCTCTGCTCTGCCTGTGTGCTAGGCCTAAATATATGCCAATGGACTGTTGCAGTGGTGGGTGACGTGAAGCCTCATTCTCTGCTATGACATGCAGACTGATTCTCTGCTGACATGAAGCCAGATTGTCTGTTACGGGACCTCTCTGCTCTGCCTGTGTGCTAGGCCTAAATATATGCCAATGGACTGTTGCAGTGGTGGGTGACGTGAAGCCTCATTCTCTGCTATGACATGCAGACTGATTCTCTGCTGTCATGAAGCCAGATTGTCTGTTACGGGACCTCTCTGCTCTGCCTGTGTGCTAGGCCTAAATATATGCCAATGGACTGTTGCAGTGGTGGGTGACGTGAAGCCTCATTCTCTGCTATGACATGCAGACTGATTCTCTGCTGACATGAAGCCAGATTGTCTGTTACGGGACCTCTCTGCTCTGCCTGTGTGCTAGGCCTAAATATATGCCAATGGACTGTTGCAGTGGTGGGTGACGTGAAGCCTCATTCTCTGCTATGACATGCAGACTGATTCTCTGCTGACATGAAGCCAGATCCTCTGTTACGGGAGCTCTCTCCTCTGCCTGGGTGCTGGGCCTAAATTTATGACAATTGACTGTTGCAGTGGTGGGTGACGTGAAGCCTGATTCTCTGCTATGATATGAAGACTGATTCTCTGCTGACATGAAGCCAGATTGTCTGTTACGGGACCTTTCTCCTCTGCCTGGGTTCTGGGCCTAAATTTATGAAAATTGACTCTTACAGTGGTGGGTGACGTGAAGCCTGATTCTAGGCTATGATATGAAGACTGATTCTCTGCTGACATGAAGCCAGATTGTCTGTTACGGGACCTTTCTCCTCTGCCTGGGTTCTGGGCCTAAATTTATGAAAATTGACTCTTACAGTGGTGGGTGACGTGAAGCCTGATTCTCTGCTATGATATGAAGACTGATTCTCTGCTGACATGAAGCCAGATTCTCTGTTACGGGACCTCTCTCCTCTGCCTGGGTGCTGGGCCTAAATTTATGACAATGGACTGTTGCAGTGGTGGCTGACGTGAAGCCTGATTCTCTGCTATGACATGCAGACTGATTCTCTGCTGTCATGAAGCCAGATTGTCTGTTACGGGACCTCTCTGCTCTGCCTGTGTGCTAGGCCTAAATATATGCCAATGGACTGTTGCAGTGGTGGGTGACGTGAAGCCTCATTCTCTGCTATGACATGCAGACTGATTCTCTGCTGACATGAAGCCAGATTGTCTGTTACGGGACCTCTCTGCTCTGCCTGTGTGCTAGGCCTAAATATATGCCAATGGACTGTTGCAGTGGTGGGTGACGTGAAGCCTCATTCTCTGCTATGACATGCAGACTGATTCTCTGCTGACATGAAGCCAGATCCTCTGTTACGGGAGCTCTCTCCTCTGCCTGGGTGCTGGGCCTAAATTTATGACAATTGACTGTTGCAGTGGTGGGTGACGTGAAGCCTGATTCTCTGCTATGATATGAAGACTGATTCTCTGCTGACATGAAGCCAGATTGTCTGTTACGGGACCTTTCTCCTCTGCCTGGGTTCTGGGCCTAAATTTATGAAAATTGACTCTTACAGTGGTGGGTGACGTGAAGCCTGATTCTAGGCTATGATATGAAGACTGATTCTCTGCTGACATGAAGCCAGATTGTCTGTTACGGGACCTTTCTCCTCTGCCTGGGTTCTGGGCCTAAATTTATGAAAATTGACTCTTACAGTGGTGGGTGACGTGAAGCCTGATTCTCTGCTATGATATGAAGACTGATTCTCTGCTGACATGAAGCCAGATTCTCTGTTACGGGACCTCTCTCCTCTGCCTGGGTGCTGGGCCTAAATTTATGACAATGGACTGTTGCAGTGGTGGCTGACGTGAAGCCTGATTCTCTGCTATGACATGCAGACTGATTCTCTGCTGTCATGAAGCCAGATTGTCTGTTACGGGACCTCTCTGCTCTGCCTGTGTGCTAGGCCTAAATATATGCCAATGGACTGTTGCAGTGGTGGCTGACGTGAAGCCTCATTCTCTGCTATGACATGCAGACTAATTCTCTGCTGACATGAAGACAGATTCTCTGTTACGGGACCTCTCTCCTCTGCCTGGGTGCCGGGGCCTAAATATCTGAGAATGGACTGTTCCAGTGGTGGGTGACGGGAAGCCAGATTCTCTGCTATGGAACCTCTCTCCAATTGATTTTGGTTAATTTTTATTTATTTAATTTTTATTTTAATTCATTTCCCTATCCACATTTGTTTGCAGGGGATTTACCTACATGTTGCTGCCTTTTGCAGCCCTCTAGCTCTTTCCTGGGCTGTTTTACAGCCTTTTTAGTGCCGAAAAGTTCGGGTCCCCATTGACTTCAATGGGGTTCGGGTTCGGGACGAAGTTCGGATCGGGTTCGGATCCCGAACCCGAACATTTCCGGGATGTTCGGCCGAACTTCTCGAACCCGAACATCCAGGTGTTCGCTCAACTCTACATATAACACATTTCAATTATACACACATTTTTTAGTATTGCAGTGCCTGTAGAGTATCTTCTGCTTTTGACAAATACCCTTGTGACTTTATAATTAAAGGAATATAGTGTACTGTGTATTAATGACAAGCTAAGGTTCTGATTACACTACCGTCATGGTTTTCATTTTAACGGAAACAACGGATACCAATGGCACCCACTGGACCTCTTTGACTTAAAATGAGGTCTGTTGCAGTTCTGTTATGCAGTTATGGCTTATGTTGTTTTTATGGGAATACTAGCACTGAATACTGCACTATCCTTCCTATCTAACCTGATGCAGCTGAGAATGGAGCCTCTGATGGTAGGGTGAACCCAGCCTTAGACACTGAACTATATGGAACTAAATATGGAAATATAAATGTCCATGTAGAATTAGGCTCTGAAAATTATGAATGGAATAAAACTAACACCATATGCTACTTACTGGCAGTTCTTAATATGATGTATACTATTTAGAAATTAAAAGGGTCAATCCAGGCAAAAAATAAAAGTTAAATCTTTGTCCAAATTCAAAGAGCTATATGTTTTTCCAAAGTTTTATTCCCCTGAACATTCCCATTACAGAGACCACCTGCTTTCATCTACTAAGCCACAGCTGAATCTTATACTGCCATTACAAAACAGTGCTGTCCTCAGCTACTTCAGGAAATTGAGAGTAGACTGACTCCCAGGTAGGATACTAGCAGGACACCATTGAGATAAAGTTAAGATGTAAAATTACCTCAGGTTTATATCTTTTAGGTTCCATGGCACATAATTTCACATTTTCACCAGTGTTGGAGGAATTGAGTGTACCCGCCTACTAATCTATGTACTGAGAAGTAATTGTTATATAGCTGACTCTCTGGCCTTAGAGTCATGGAAATAGCAGCCACTTGGTTCTGATAGATAGATAGATAGATAGATAGATACAGATGTAGCAGGGGTAACACTCACACTCAACTCAAATGTCTTAATTTATTGTGTTATCTTGAAACAAATGCCATTGAAAAGCAATTGCTTAACACATTTAGTGGCATTTAGTTTAAATAACATGTCTCATAAAGCATGAGTGTTGACCCTGCTACATCCGTAGATAGATAGATATGAGATAGATAGACGTGAGATAGATGGATAGATAAATAGATAGATAGATAGATAGATTTTTTTTTAAATAACAAAATCAGCAGCACTCTCATGAAATAAAAGATAAAAGTGAGGAGCTTATTCACACATGTGGACACATGGGTGAATAAACTCACTTTAACCAGCTCAGGACCGCCGAATGCAGGATTGCGTCCTGGCAGCGGCCCTGTTATCCCTCCTGGACGCACACAGGTGCGCACGTTCACAGGATCGTCAGGTAAACGAGTGGATCTACAGCCTGCCAGCAGCGATCATTCGCTGGCAGGCTGTAGATGCGATTTTTTTAACCCCTAAAAGGTATATTAGACGCTGTTTTGATAACAGCATCTAATATACCTGCTACCTGGTCTTCTGGTGGTCCCTTTTGCTTGGATTGACCACCAGAGGACACAGGCAGCTCTGTAAAGTAGCATCAAACACCACTACACTACACCTCCCCTGTCACTTATTAACCCCTTATTAAGCCCTGATCACCTCATATAGACTCCCTGATCACCCCCCTGTCATTGATAACCCCCTGTAAGGCTCCAGTCAGACGTCCGTATGTGTTTTGGGGTCCGAAAATCCGCAAAACACGGACACCGGAAATGTGCTTTCCGCAGAACTATATAGAAAATTCCTTTTCTTGTCCGCAATTGTGGACAAGAATAGGACATGTTCTATAGGCTCTACAAAAAACGCAGTGTTCGCCCGATCAGGCCTGATCTTGTGCGCACACTTGCGTTCAGTCCGCCCCACCGAAGTGACAGAATTTTTTTTTCTGATCACTGCAAAAACACCATAAAATCGCTGCGGCGCTATAAAAAGATCACTTTTGAGGGGCATGGCGAGTTCATAGAAGATTTTTTTTTTGGGACAAGTTAGCGGAATTTTTTTTATTTTTTGTTCTTTTTTGTTTTTTGTTACAAAGTCTCATATTCCACTAACTTGTGACAAAAAATAAAATCTTACATGAACTCAACATACCCTCATGGAATCCAAATGCGTAATTTTTTTTTTTACATTTATATTCCAGACTTCTTCTCACGCTTTAGGGCCCCTAAAATGCCAGGGCAGTATAAATGCCTCACCTGTGACCCCATTTCGGGAAAGTAGATACCCCAAGGTATTCGCTGAGGGGCATAGTGAGTCCATGAAAGATTGAACTTTTTGTCACAAGTTAGCTGAAAGGGAGAAAAATATCAATTTCCGCTAACTTGCGCCCCAAAAAAAAAAACTTCTATGAACTCGCCATGCCCCTCACGGAATACCTTGGGGTGTTTTCTTTCCAAAATGGGGTCACATGTTTGGTATTTTTACTGCCCTGGCATTTTAGGGGTCTAAAGCGTGAGAAGAAGTCTGGAATCCAAATGTCTAAAAATGCCCTCCTAAAAGGAATTTGGGCCCCTTTGCGCACCTAGGCTGCAAAAAAAATGTCACACATGTGGTATCGCCGTACTCAGGAGAAGTAGGGAAATGTGTTTTGGGGTGTCTTTTTACATATAACCATGCTGGGTGAGAGAATTATCTCTCTATAATGACAACTTTGTATAAAGAAATTGAAAAAGTTGACTTTTAGAGAGATATTTCTCTTACCCAGCATGGGTATATGTAAAAATACACCCCAAAACACATTGCCCTACTTCTTCGGCGAGTACGGCGATACCACATGTGTGACACTTTTTTGCAGCCTAGGTGCCCAAAGGGGCCCAAATTCTAAAGAGCACCTTTAGGATTTCACAGGGCATTTTTTACGCATTTGGATTCCAAACTACTTTTTACGCTTTAGGTCCCCTAAAATGCCAGGGTAGTATAAATACCCCATTTTGGAAAGAAGGAACTCCAAGGTATTTTGTAATGGGCATAGTTAGTGGAATATGAGACTTTGTAAGAAAAAAAAAAAAGAAGAAAAAAATCATCATTTTCCGCTAACTTGTGACAAAAAATAAAAAGTTCTATGAACTCACTATGCCCATCAGCGAATACCTTAGGGTGTCTACTTTCCGAAATGGGGTCATTTGTGGGGTATTTCTACTGTCTGGGCATTGTAGAACCTCAGGAAACATGACAGGTGCTCAGAAAGTCAGAGCTACTTCAAAACAGGGAAATTTACATTTTTGTACCATAGTTTGTAAACGCTATAACTTTTACCCAAACCAATAAATATACACTTATTGCATTTTTTTTTTATCAAAGACATGTACAACAATACATTTAGAGAATTATTTATATAGAAATTTAGTTGTTTTTTTTTTTGCAACTAAAAGATGTCATTTTTGGGCAAAAATTTCTGTCAATTTCGATTAATAACAAAAAAAGTTAAAATGTCAGCAGCAGGAGGTAAAATGTCAGGATGTAAAATTCATTTGGGTGGTAAGTTGTATGACCGAGCAATAAACCGTGAAAGTAGTATAGTGCAGAATTATAAAAAGTGGTCTGGTCATTAAGGGGGTTTAAGCTAGGGACGCTGAGCTGGTTAATCTTTTATTTCATGAGTGTGCTGCTAATTATATTATTTGATTTATTTGGACTATAGTGCTAGTTATTTAGGCTTGCAACTCTACATTCCTTTTCAATACTATTTTCTGGTGCTGCCATTTTTTTTAACTTTTATTATTTAGACAGATAGATAGATACATATGAGATAGATAGATAGACAGATAGATCATATAGATGGATAGATAGTGCTAACAAAAACAAATACATTTTTACCAACATTTGTAGACAGGAAAAGACATAGCTAATGTAGAGAAATCTACATGGGTGAAAGCTACAATATTGCCTAACTTTTGTATCAAGTTATTTAAAGGTTACGGAATCCTTTAATTAGCCGCCTGCACTCAAATTTTTGTGTCCATTATTCTCTAACTCGCTGTTTCATATTCTGTTTTTCTCTAAATGTGCATTTTGCAGCTGGAGGGTAGCGAGAATAAATAGCTAGAATGGTACAGCTGTGATGCTAATAATTTTTTTCCTCTTGATTTATGTATTAATCTGAACTTTTGCAAGGATTTGATGTAGAAAATAAATATATGGATTAACAGCTGTAGCCCTACCTAATATTAATATAGTGTTTCAAAAATCAAATATAGTACCTATAGATTGCTTCATGTACTTTTAGCTGACACTAAGTTTCACTTACTGTACATTTATGACTGTTCTTACAACTATTCTGAGTTTACCGATAATTGTTTTACTTCTAGCAAATTTTAAAGGGATTGTCTAGCAGAAACAAAATAACTCCACTAAGCATGAAATTAAAAGTGATTATACTTACTAATATGTACTTCTTTGTTCAAAGCCTGACCAAACCAGCCCCATATCTTGTACCACTCTTTCTGGTTTGGTCTCAACACAGGAGAGAACTTCCTTTCCTTCTCTCGGTCAGTGATATGTTGGTGAGGTCTGGCTCGCTAATTTCAATAGCTAAGCCTTCTCCATCTCTGGCTTAGCTATTGAAATGACCCTAACTAGCTAGTCCCCTGCAAGCATGTCACTGACATCTCTCATGTGTCACAACCTATGCTCTAAGTGGAGGTGCCAGAGCTGAAAACTAGGGATGAGAGTGGGAGTTCGAAGGATCATTGATAAATAGATTATATTAGTTAAAGGCTATACACACCTCATTTTTTCAAATTGTCTTTATTAACAATATGGAATCCTTTTTTGTGCACAGAGCTAAGATGCTCTAGAAGCAGCCTATGGATGTTCTCTCTTTTCCGACATCTAAAGAGCAGACAGACTTATTATTTCTGCTCTCTGACATTATAAACACTCATTATAGCTTAATCCTTTTCTTACTGATAAGAATGTGGCTTAAATAAGTGTTTATGACCGCTTAGTAGTTTAGAGAAAAGGGTTATTAGCTCAGTGTTTCCCAACCAGTGTGCCTCCAGCTGTTGCAGAACTACAACTCCCAGCATGCCTGCACAGCCAAAAGCTGTCCAGGCATGCTGGGAGTTGTAGTTTTGCAACAGCTGGAGGCACACTGGTTGGGAAACACTGTATTAGCTGACCAGCATAAAGTGAAAGTGAAAGTACCATTCACACAGTTAGAAAAACTGTTAACCCTTTGTGACAGAATGGCTCAATACTTTTAATAAAGGCCAATTGAAAATATGATTGTTAGCCAAAATTAAGTTAAAGACAATTATAAAATAAAATTGTCTTCCAACAGTGTACATATGATTTTACATTTCATACCCAATTAAAGTTTTATTCTTATTTTTTATACTGATGACCTATACTCAGGAGGACATCACAATCTGATTGGTGGGAGTCCAACATATGGAATCCCTGCCGATCAGCTGTTTGAGAAAAAAGCGGTACATCTATGAGTGCCTCTGCCGTCTATTAGCTTTTCCTAGGCTATATTCATATATCACATGGCCTAGGAGCCGTTCATCCCTATTTAAGTCAATGGGGCTGAGCGTGATAACAAACATAGCAGCTGTACTGTGTATTGAGCTGTGCTTGGTAAGCATGGAAAAGGCCGCTGCACCCTGGTGTCGGATCCCCAGTAATCAGATGTTGATTACCTATACTAAGGACAGGTCATCACAAAAAAAACTCAGAAAACCCTTTTAAATATACATAAAGTATGAAATTATGATACCAGATGAGGCACCACAGAGCATTAATTAACTGACATATACAGACGTGGACAAAATTGTTGGTACCCTTTGGTCAATGAAAGAAAAAGTCACAATGGTCACAGAAATAACTTTAATCTGACAAAAGTAATAATAAATTAAAATTCTATAAATGTTAACCAATGAAAGTCAGACATTGTTTTTCAACCATGCTTCAACAGAATTATGTAAAAAAATAAACTCATGAAACAGGCATGGACAAAAATGATGGTACCCCTAACTTAATATTTTGTTGCGCAACCTTTTGAGGCAATCACTGCAATCAAACGCTTCCTGTAACTGTCAATGAGACATCTGCACCTCTCAGCAGGTATTTTGGCCCACTCCTCATGAGCAAACTGCTCCAGTTGTGTCCGGTTTGAAGGGTGCCTCTTCCAGACTGCATGTTTCAGCTCCTTCCAAAGATGCTCAATAGGATTGAGGTCAGGGCTCATAGAAGGCCACTTTAGAATAGTCCAATTTTTTCCTCTTAGCCATTCTTGGGTGTTTTTAGCGGTGTGTTTTGGGTCATTGTCCTGTTGCAAGACCCATGACCTGCGACTGAGACCAAGCTTTCTGACACTGGCTAGTACATTTCTCTCTAGAATTCCTTGATAGTCTTGAGATTTCATTGTACCCTGCACAGATTCAAGACACCCTGTGCCAGACGCAGCAAAGCAGCCCCAGAACATAACAGAGCCTCCTCCATGTTTCACAGTAGGGACAGTGTTCTTTTCTTGATATGCTTCATTTTTTCGTCTGTGAACATACAGCTGATGTGCCTTGGCAAAAACTTCGATTTTTGTCTCATCTGTCCACAGGACATTCTCCCAGAAGCTTTGTGGCTTGTCAACATGTAGTTTGGCATATTCCAGTCTTGCTTTTTTATGATTCGTTTTCAACAATGGTGTCCTCCTTGGTCGTCTCCCATGTAGTCCACTTTGGCTCAAACAACGACGGATGGTGCGATCTGACACTGATGTTCCTTGAGCATGAAGTTCACCTTGAATCTCTTTAGAAGTCTTTCTAGGCTCTTTTGTTACCATTCGGATTATCCGTCTCTTAGATTTGTCATCAATTTTCCTCCTGCGGCCACGTCCAGGGAGGTTGGCTACAGTCCCATGGATCTTAAACTTATGAATAATATGTGCAACTGTACTCACAGGAACATCTAGTTGCTTGGAGATGGTCTTATAGCCTTTACCTTTAACATGCTTGTCTATAATTTTCTTTCTGATCTCTTGAGACAGCTCTTTCCTTTGCTTCCTCTGGTCCATGTCGAGTGTGGTACACACCATATCACCAAACAACACAGTGATTACCTGGAGCCATATATATAGGCCCAATGGCTGATTACAAGGTTGTAGACACCTGTGATGCTAATTAGTGGACACACCTTGAATTAACATGTCCCTTTGGTCACATTATGTTCTGTGTTTTCTAGGGGTACCATCATTTTTGTCCATGCCTGTTTCATGAGTTTATTTTTTTACATAATTCTGTTGAAGCATGGTTGAAAAACAATGTCTGACTTTCATTGGTTAACATTTATAGAATTTTAATTTATTATTACTTTTGTCAGATTAAAGTTATTTCTGTGACCATTGTGACTTTTTCTTTCATTGACCAAAGGGTACCAACAATTTTGTCCACGTCTGTATTAGAGGAATTGTCAGAAATAAGTAAGAGAGCTGAAATGAGCATAATTAATCAAGGTCTCCAACCTCTTTTTCATAGACAACTTAGCCAAATATCTTTAATTTACAAACTGAATGATAAGGTTGATACTTAATATATACCTATAGCACAGACACAAAAATATAAAGATACAATCCTATATACAGTATATACTCTTTACCATGGACAATAGCCAAAAGCAGCCTATTTTACAGAAATTCTATGTATTAATGGATGGTTGGTAAACTTTGTCTAGTACTCTGCCAAATTTTATTTTGTGGGCAGCTCCTTTCTGGCGCACCATAGTCACACCCAATGAACATAGCACCTGCTAATATAAATAACTGTAATGCAAACAACTGAGGGGACATAAATGGAAATCACTAGAGACTATTTATCGGGTTGCAATTATTTCAATAATATTATTTCAGCATAAGATTTATACTATCTATAATGCAAATATTAATCCATCAGAGTTGTATTCAAGTTGAATGGTTCTGGATCTGTCTGCGGTAGCTGCACAGATGTTACCCATGCATTAGGGCCACAAATTGTGGGCCCCAATGCATGGAACGGCAAAACAATGGCCATGTGCATGAGCAATAACGTTGAGAGGCATAATACGCATAAATGTATTATAAAAGTAAATAATTTTCCTTATTGATCAATTGCCAAAATAGGAGAGGAAAAAAATAAAAAAGGAGAAATGTAAAAAAAAATTATAAAATATGAAAGACATTTTTCTTCAGTAAAGTCCAAATGATGTAGGTACTCATAATTGGTATCACCAAGACCTCACCTCCAAAAAATTGAATAACAAAAGATTAAAAGGTCATAAGTATGCACCCCAAAATTACACCAATGAAAAGAAAATCTCATCTTACAATATACTACCACATAGCTCTTTTTATGGAAGAATAAAAAAGTCATAGTTCACCGAATAGAACAACACAAAAACAAATGATTTTTTTAAATAAAATACTTTTCAAATCTAGCAAAATATAATATTTGGTTATAAAATATAATAATAGGCATTGCTATAATTGTATTGACTCACAGAATAAATGTAACTTGCCATTTATACTGCTTAGGTAAGGCTTTGAAAGCTAAATAAAAATAAAAAAATTAATTTCTTTGCTTTTGCCTACAAAAATTAAAAATTAATAAAAGTAAATAATATGTTCCCCCAAATAGTGCAGTTAAAAGACATAACATATTGAATTAAAATTAGGCCCTCATCAAAAGAAAAGTAAAAAGGTCATGGATCTTGGAATGCAATGATAAAAAAGAAAAAAGTAAAATATTTCCTTCCTTTTTTTTACCATTAATGTAGACTAAAACTCTGGAATATGATGAAAGGTGTGTCATGAATTGCCTTATGGTCTATTCATACAGTATACCTTGTGATTGATCAACAGGAACTATAGTTTAATTATATAACTAAACTTCATTATTGAGAAAAAGTAAAGAGTTTAGACAATAAATTACATTATTATGGCAATTTTATCACTGAATGATTCTGTTCATATACCACATATCCAATTATAAAAACACTTAAATCAAAGATCATGAACAATATTTAAGCAGATAGGACCAATTTAAGAGATGAAAGACATACGTAATCCGTTGACCAGAGTACTGTAAATCCAATTAAAATCGAATCCACTACAACATAAGAGTCATCCTATCCATCTATGAATATATTACAATGGAATTATTGTATCAGCAGTGAGACATCTTCCATCCATGCATATACATAGACACTTAATTCAGTATGTATTATCTAGCATATTAAAAGGTCATGATCTCCTTTAGCACACACGCATTGAAGATCTAGGTGAACAAGATTATGAAGTGTGTTAATTCAAGTAAATTAGAGGAGCAACTATTCTAGTAAAGACAGTTAGTGTGTTGACAAACAATCTGGGGTCAGCACTAGTGATGATCGAGCATGCTCGGCCAAACACTTGTTCGGCTAGAGCATCTAATTGCTTGGCCCAATGCTTGAGTCTACTCCCAGCATGCAGCCAATAAACGTGCAGGTAAGTGCTGCCCTCACTGTAATGCCAGTAGCCATGTTGGCTACTGGCATTACAGTGATTGGCTGGCCGGAACGTGTCATCGGGTGCTATATAGCAACCGATGACGCATGTTCGGCTCATTCGTAGTCAGGGAGAGCTGAGCATAGGAAGGGACAGAGAGTGTAGGGAGTGTAATTAAATACTTTTTTTGTACAAAAACATTTCAGAGACCCAAAAGTCCTTGTAAGGACTATTGTGTGGTACAGCAGCAATATATGTTTGTAGCGCAACCTGCTCTAAATTGCTCAGTGTTTTGGAGAGCTGTGCATATGAAGGGACAGACAGTGTAGGGAGTGTAATAGGAGGATTTTTATACAAAAAACTTTTCAGAGACCAAAAGTCCTTTCAAGGACTATTATGTGCGGCAGCAGCAATATATATTTTTAGCGCATCCTGCGCTAAATACCGTGTTATAGGCCGCTGCGGACAGTTAAATTATTCACGCCACATCTCCTATGTAAAGTGTGTGCATCCCTAAAATATGACTGACATCCAGTGTACTTTTTACGTAGACAGTGTCCGCTGCGGACAGTTAAATTATCCGCACCATACCTCCTGTTTGAAGTGTGCGCATCCCTAAAATATCAGTGACATCCAGTGCACTTTTTCTGTAGACAGTGTCCACTGCAGACAATGCAATTATCCGCGCCACATTTCCTGTGTAAAGTGTGCACATCACTAAAATATTAGTGACATACAGTGTAATTTTTCCGTAGACGGTGTCCCCTGCGGACAGTTAAATTATCCATGCCAAGACATCCAGTGTACTTTTTTATTAAACGGTGTACGCTGCGGATAGTGAGATTAGCTGTGTCACATCTCCTGTGTAAAGTGTGTGCAGCCCTAAAATATCAGTGACATCCAGTGTACTTTTTCCGTAGACGGTGTCCGCTTCTGACAGTGTCCATACCAGGGCCACATCTGCAGTGTAATGTGTGCGCTTTAAAAATGTATCTGTGACATACATTGTCATTTTTCCGTAGACGGTGTCCGCTTCTGACAGTAACCATTCCAGGGCAACATCTGCAGTGTAATGTGTGCGCTTAAAACATTTATCTGTGACATGCAATGTAATTTTTCCGTAGATGGTGTCCGCTTCTGACAGTGACCTTACCAGGGATATATCTGCAGTGTAGCGTGTGCGCTTAAAAAATGTATCTGTGACATACAGTGTACTTTGTGAGCTTTGAAACCATACTCTCCCTGTAACCCAAAGACTTTTGTTTCACAGAAGCAGCTCGGTGGGTCATGGGAATAATGCCACCGGATCGCCAGTTGTCATCGGTTATGGTCAGAACTATGACGGTATCTGATCGTCTACGAACCTCCGACTTTCATTTTTGATTAATGAAAACATTCTTGCAAAATGCTTTTGCTTTGGTTCGTCTTGCGCCGGTCCAAAAATTTCACCTCTAGCGGTGCAATACGGATGGCCCCGGCTGTCCCTCTCAATCATGCTCCAGTTCCGAAAACCAACAAAATAGAATCAGAGTCCTATTCCATTATTCCTAGCTGAAGTATTGAGGTGACCCGGCCTGCTTTGAAAACTGCGAATTTTTTTAATTGTCTGCTAAGCAGCAGGCACTCTCCCATAATTTTTTAAATGATAAGCTCAGCAGCAGGCCCTCGCATATAATGTTTTAGATGGTCAGCTCACCTGCAGGCCCTCACCTACAATCTTTTACAGGGTCATCTCACCTGCAGGCCCTCTCCTAATTATACCTAATAGGTAATTTGTGGGCATGCTGCCTTGCTTGGATGTGGTAGCCGTAGCCGCTTCTCAGGCTGCCTCTCCAGAATTTAACATTGTTTCCCCCTTACCCATGGTCACCATGGTTGGGGCAAAAAAAAACCATTGAAAGTTGATAGGGCAGAAATCCAAATGGACGTGCGATCGGACCCAGGTTATTTAGAGTAACCAAAGCGGCAACAGGCGTGGGCCCATAATGTTTTAGATGGTCAAATCAGCAGGCCCTTGCTCCAAATGTTTTAGAGGATCACCAGCAGGCCTTCAATCATAATTTTTCAAGGCTGTGTATGATGCCTTCCTTTCTGTGTAACAAAGGGTGTATTGGAGTGCAATTTTTGGTAGACCTTTTAATTAGTGCATAGGCTTTATAAGTGTAGGAGTCCCACTACCTGAACAATTATACCACAATGTGAATGAGGCCCTCCTTTATGTGATACACAGGTTGTATCGCAGTGCCTCTTCCTTGTAATTTTTGGCAGCACTTGCACTTTATTTACAAGTAAATGTATAGGAAAGAATGTTTCATAACAATGTTTCCTCTAAAATCGATTTTATCTTCGGCTTTGTGTGTATTATTGTCAGTCTGTAAAAGTGGCGTACTACTCACACAGCAGTGACCTGAGAGTCCAAGATGCATCTAGACATCCTCCCCATGCTGTTCCTGAACCATTTTGGTGGTGTTTCCGACAATTTCTGACCTTTTCCTATGAACCAGGCACCCGCCCCTCTTTAGAGCAGAGGGGGCCTTTTTTAATGCTCGGTTTCTTCTATTGACTTCCATTATACTCGGGTCCTTGGTAGAGCACCAGAGCATCCCGATGTGTTCGGCCCGAGCCCCCAAGCACCATGGTGCTCGATTAACTCTAGTCGGCACAGCAGCCTCTTTATAGGGTTCTCATGGATTAAATGCTCTCTCGTGGGGTTCCCTGGCGGTGCTCTGCATTACAAACAATATTCATTTATAATATGAGGAGAAGACAAAATTGCGGCACTCACTAGATTCTTTTGCAGTCTCTTTATTTCTGTTCAAAACAAAGTCGCTGGTGCGGGCACTCAATCTGTCACTGGTGACGGCCATTTCGCAATCAACCGCGCTTCGTCTGGCCTCCCACATGATTACATCTGCATGCATGTCCTCTTATGCTACGCCTGGCGTCCTCAGTAGGGCACCAATATACAAACATTCATTTGAAAACCATAGCATCATTATACAACTCGTTAGATATAAACTGATGAATCTTTCTTATCATTAAGACCCAAAGGTCCCATTGCATTTGTTTTTTATTATCGAAGAGGCTCCTTTTTGGAGTTATACACAATGTCTATCTCCTCCATTTCTCAATGCTCTTATTACTTCTATTTCTGCACATGTAAGAACATCACCGTCTCCTCCATGTGCTTCTCTAACATGTTCTATTAACCTGGGTAACCCTACCCTTGTCTCAATGGATTTTGTATGTTCTCTAAATTTCACATACAGGAACCTTATGGTTTTCCATATGTAATATCTCCCACATTGGCAAAACCACATACTGTGCCTTGCATGAAATGAACTGCCTTACTATATGTTTCACTCGTCCTATGTTCAAATATTTCAAGCTAATCATAAATCCACAAGCTGAACTTTGTCTAAAATCTATAATTCCCTTGTGGTATATCTTTTTCTAACCAATTATCTTTTTTGTTCTCAATCCTACTTCTCACTGTCTTGTCTTTAATGGTCTTACTTCTTCTAAAACTGATAAAGGGGGATTTTTTTGTTTTTTCCTTTAGATGTTCATTATATGCCAATATATGCCAATAATTGAGGATGGCTTTCTTTATGATTAAGGCCATAGGTGTATATTTAAAATAAAACACTGTTCTCTCCTTTTTCTTGTTTTCTTGTGTCATAACACTCCTGCCTCTACTTCCTTGTTCTCCTCTTTTCATTGCTTTCACAAATAAACAATCTATTAATTAACCCATCTCCAATAGTCTTCTCTTCAATTCTTTAGATTGCTAAATAAAGTCTATGTCCTTACTTGCTATTCTTCTCAGTCTTGTAAATTGCCCGTATGGTGCAGCTTTATTTACATATCAGGGGTGGGAGCTTTTTTTACTGCCAGCACTTTGACAAATGCTGTTAATATATTTCACAAGATGTAGCTTCTAAATGTTTAACGAGTAACTAAACATTTATACAAGTTGTTTTTGAACTCTTCTAAATAGCTTCAAAATAATTTTGGCAATATACTTTATTAATAATAAAGTATATTGTTTTATAACTTAAAAAGTTACCCAAAGTCCATGATACAGCGCTGAGAAGCCAGTGTATGGATTTTTGCTGCTATGGAGAACTCTGTACAGGAGGGAGCACAGATGTCTGTCCTGCCTACTCTCCCCCCAAGCTAATTATAGCATAGCACATCGGTACCCTGTTCCCTATACCAATGTGCTCTGCCTGGTTTTAGCTGAACAGAGAGGGATCTTGCCTATATCTGCGCTCCTCTCAGCTGTAGGCTCTGGTATCAATGGGGTATAGAAAGCCTTGACCATGTGCAGAGTAATTTATAGCAGCAGAAATCCTTAAACTGGCTTGTCAGCTCTCTATGGGAATGATGATTTTGAGTAGTGATATTATCATATACTTTTTAAGTTACAAAACAACATACAGTAATTCATTAATAATATTAATTAAGTACATTATAAAAATTATTTTAGGAATATTTACAGTGCTGCACATAATTATTCATACCCCTGGAAAATTTGGAATGAAAGTTACTTTTATTCAACCAGCAAGTAATTTTTTGACGGGAAATGATATAGGTGTCTCCCAAAAGATAATAAGACAATGTACAAGAGACATTATTGTGGGGGGGAAAGAAAATCAGCTTTTATTTACATTTGAGCAAAAAGTGTCAAATCCAAAATGATTCATACCCTTCTCAATAATCAATAGAAAAGCCTTTATTGGCTATTACAGCAATCAAACATTTCCTATAATTGCAGACCAGCTTTTTGCATGTCTCCACAGGTATTTTTGCCCATTCATCTTTAGCAATGAGCTCCAAATCTTGTCATCATAGGAGGGGCTTGTCTGATATCCTTTCGGGGTCTGAGCGGCCGCGTACGGCCATCATAGCGTCAGAGCCTTGACACGCACAAGTGTGAGGCTATTTCTCCTCTACAGGCTTACCTCTACTTCAGAGACTCTCGCTCCTGATGATATATGGCAGACTTTGTCATGTTAAAACGCATTGAGACGGTGATCTTTACCTAAGACACAGCTTTTTAGGCAGGGTGCAGACTAAGTTTCAGGCAGCACAATAGCTGACTTGGCAGTGTGAATGCAGTCTGATACCGAGACCCAGTGCTGTACTGCATGAATGGGTAGGCAGGTGTAGGCAGCTAAGTGAGCGTCCACGATGCTTGATGCTGGATTGCCTAGGGCTTCCAGCTTTTGATTCACTTGAAGCTGCTCTACAACTTACGCTAGGTAGGACTGCTTATGAACGCACCTGTGCCGGGTTCAACTATAAGAACCGTGTCCTGATTCCCTCTCCAGCAAATATTGGCACCAACGTGTCAGCAGGATAGGGATTTAGTCCAGACTACAGGTTATGTAGTGGGTATAATTAATTCCTATACTACATTACTTGAGTCTGGAGCCTGATAGACACAAAAGTGATTTACAGTTATTTCCCGTTTTAATCAGATATTAATAAACACTTTATTATTTTCTTTTAAATACGTTCTTCAGTCAGTGTGATAATCTTCTTGCCATCACCCTGATCTTTAGCTCCCTCCACAGATTGTCAATTGGATTCAAGTCTGGTCTCTGGCTGGGTCACTCCAAAACGTTAATGTTGTTGTCTGCTAACCATTTCTTCACCACTTTTGCTGTGTGTTTTGGGTCATGTCATGCTGAAATGTCCATTGGTGCCCAAGGCCAAGTTTCTCTGCAGACTGCCTGATGTTGTCATTGAGAATCCTCATGTATTGCTCTTTATTCATGGTGCTGTTTACTGTGATTAGGTTCCCTGGTTCATTGGCTGAAAAACATCATGTTTGACAGTGGGGATGGTGTTCTTTGGGTTGAAGGCTTCTCCTTTTTTATGCCAAATGAAGGAAACATCATTGTGACCAAACAATTCCATTTTTGTTTCATCTAACCATAACACAGAAGGCCAGAAGTCTTCTTCTTTATCCAGATAAGCTTTTGCAAAGGCCAAGCGAGATTTTGTGTGCCTGGTCTGCATCCGTGGAACCCAACATTGTGCAGTGTCCGTTGCATTGTCTGCCTTGAGACATTGTCATCAGCAGTGCCCAGATTCACAAGGATGGCTCTGGTGGGGATCCTTGGATTCTTTTTCACCTCTATAACTATCCTCCTGGCCAGCACAGGTGTCACTTTTGGCTTCCTGACATGTCCTCTGAGATTTTCCACAGTGCGGAACATCTTGTATTTTTTGCTCAAATGTAAATAAAAGCTAAGAATTTTTTTTTTTTCCCACAATAAAGCCTCTTGTACATTGTCTTATTATCTTTTGGGAGACACCTATGTAATTTTCCGTCAAAAAATTACTTGCTGGTTGAATAAAAGTAACTTTTAGTAAAAATTTGCCAAGGGTATGAATAATTATGGGCAGCACTGTAGAGTTTAAAAGCAACTTATATAAAAGTTTAGTTACTCTTTAAGCTAAGTTCTTTTATAAATTAATTTTATTAAGAAATTGTGACATTCTATTTACTTTAAGAGAGAAGAGGAATTATGGCTGGGTAAATGCAATCCCTGTTAAGGATTAAGCATAAAGATTTATGCTTAAAGGGGTTTTGTCATCTCAGACAATGTGGGCATATCGCTAGGATATGCAGGTCTCACCTCTGGGACCTGCACCTACAATGAGAGTGGATCGGAGAAATGAATGGAGGGCACATCAAATCCGAATTTACTCACGCTTCGGCGTAACAATTTAATTTTTTTCCTAAAATAGCTTCTGCACATGTTATAACATGGAGTATAGAACTCTGGGAAATAAAAATCATCCACAATGCCATGCATGCATCCAATCAGCAGCCAGCCAGCCCTGTGATGTCACAGCCCTATAAATAGCCTCAGCCATCTTGGATTCTACCATTTTCCAGTGTGCTTAGTGCCGGGAGAGACGTGAGCAGGCGCTAGGGACAGAGTTAGGAAAGACTTCATTGTGCTGAAAAAAGGATTTACAAGTTCAGGGACAGATTATTCAAGGTGTAGGGATAGGATAGGGAGGTATCATCTACACTATAAAAGGAGAACAGGGTGCAATAGGAAAGTATAAAGCCTGGGTAATAGGAGCGATTCTATTATACCCTGCTGCACTAATTGGGGATCCTAATTGGTGTTATACTGCTGCTTTTAGGTTGTTTGCACTATATGATACATATGTCACTGAAATAGCAAATTACCCCTTAAAAAATAACCTTTAATTGTATTCTTTAAAATCCCACATGAAATAAACAAGCAATAAAGTCAGATACTATATAGAAACTTAGTACTAATCCAACAAAAGTAGGTATTAATACTTTTACCACAATAGTGGTTACTCACGATACAGTTGACCTCCATGAGTAGGGCCCAAAACGATCTTGTATTCTCTCCTGATGGTAAGCAGATATAGAGAGCAGCTGTGCTGTTGCTTTATGCTTTCTTATTCATCCAGGAGAGAAGAAGTAGAAATAACAGTTTGACTTTTAGGCAGATGGGGAGCTGTCCCTAATGATCTACGCTTTCTATGCCTAAAAGCAGAGTAATCGCTCCGAAAGGGGGGGGGGGGGGGGCCACTTATCGGTGGCTGTACCCTATTATACTGGTCCCTTCCTGATATAACCCCAAATATAACACTGCCTCAATGCAAAGGTATTGTGTTTCAATGCCAGACAGTCCTGTGTAGGGATTCAAGATCCAAGTCACAGCTGAGGTAGTTGTTGCCATTCATCTGCTGGCACCCTCCATCGCTATACCGCCATTTTGCCAATGGAAAGAGTCCACTGATGAACCCTTATCATCTGGATGGGGGAAATTCATCGGGACCATAATTTTATATATTTTTATTTAACTTGGGACTATAATCTTTTGCAACATCTACCTCCGCTGTGACTTGGATCTAGATTCCTTATGCAGGACTGTCTGGCATCAAAACAATTACTCCGCTTTTAGGCAGGGAAAGCGTAGATCATTAGCAACAGGTCTACTACTGCCTAAAAGCCGAACTGGTATTTCTACGTCTTCTCTCCTGGATGAATAAGAAAGCATAAAGCAACAGCACAGCTGCTATCTACATCTTTTTACCATCAGAAGAGAATAAAAGATCGTTTTGGGCCCTACTCATGGAGGTCAACTGTATCATGAGTAACCACTAATGTGGTGAAAGTATTAATACCTACTTTTGGTAAAGAATACAATTAAAGGTTATTTTTTATGGAGGAATTTGCTATTTCAGTGACATACATATACAATCACCTCCTAGATATCTTAAATTCTCAGTGATACTATATGAAACATCACTAATTTCAGCAAACCTTGCTTGTGATTGGGGTAAAAGTTATGTGTGATACAGAACTCCAAGATTTTCAAGATTTCTCCCATGCAGCCAAGATTTCTACTGTGCATCCCCCACACTCTGGAATTCGCTACCCCAACATATCAGACTCTCACCTACAGTAGAATCCTTCATAAGAAACCTAAAAACCCACATTTTCAGACAAACCAACAACCAGTGACCCTGCTGCCTCTATACCGTCATGACCAACTTTACCCTCACATACTGTGTCCTTCTCCCATGCCATGTAGATTGCAAGCCATCACGGGCAGGGCCTCGCTCCTTCTGTACCAGTTTCTAAATCGTCTTGTACATGCTTAATGCAATTGTCTGTATTATTTATGTGCACCCCTTATCATATGTACAGCGCTATGGAATGAATGGCGCTTTAATAATAAATAATATTAATAAAACAGCCATTTACAGTATATATTAATAAAAACTATATTTACGTCCTATTAGCCATTCTGCATTGATTTTACATTGTTTTACTTTTTTGGGAGGTGTATTAATGGGGGAAAAAATGAAAAAAATATATGTCATGATTGCTGTTCAGTGGTGAAGTTACATTGTACTATAGCCATTTATGGGGTGTATTAATAGGAAAGATATGTACGTCCTATTAGCCGGTCTGCGTTGATTTTACATTGTTTTACTTTTGGGGGGTGTATTAATAGGAAATAAAAAAATATATTTCATAATTGCTGTTCAGTGGTGAAGTTACATTGTACTACAGCCATTTACGGGGTGTATTAATAGTAAAGATACGTTCTATGTGCTTTTTTTTTTTTTAGAAGTGTATTATAAGAAAAAAAAAGGAAATTTTATGTCATAAGTGCTGTTTGGTGGTGAAATTACATTATACTACAACCATTTACATGGTGTATTAAAAGGAAATATATGTATGCCCCATTAGTTGTTCTGTGGTGAATTGTGATTGTTATATTTCTTTTTTTGGGGTGTAGAAATAGGAAAAATAATATGTCTTAGTTGACCTTCTGCGGTGAAGTTACCTTGTACTACAGCCATTTAAAGGGTATATTGAAGAGAAATAAACCTTCTTAAAATTATCTGTTCTACTATGAATTGTGATATATTAAGACCATTCAATGCAAGTATAATAGTACCTTATAGCACAAAAATAATGTGCAGTGAAGATGCTGTACTAAATCTCTATAAAAATATTCTTGTATGCAGGTATGGAATAAAATATAAAAATTAACTTATTTAAAGGGGCTTTCTGGGATTTTGATACAAATGACCTATCCTTAGGATAGGTCATCAGTATTTTATTGGTAGGGGTTTGACATTCGGCACGCCCTCCGATTAGCTGTTTGAGAAGGAATCAACACTCCTGTAAGCACCACGGCCTTCTCGCAGCTTACCAAGCATAGCACAATACATTGTATACCCAAGCCCTATTTTTTGAGTGGATCTAAAGGGCCCTTTGACATAGTATTAGTAGCCACTATTATTATAAATGCAAAATGTGAGGTGAGATACCCTTTTTTTTTTATTTCCTTGGGGTCCTGGAGTTACATCTCTGGTAAGGACAAATATAATGTAGTAAATACATTAAATAACAAAATATAAGATGTAAGCCAGATCACAATACACGATAAATACACGATTCAGAAGATGAATACTGTATATGCTTATGATACAGTCCTAATGATATAAGGAAAGGCAGCAGGAAAATCATTCAGGTGATAACTTGACACCCTTTAAGTTCAGATGCTATGCATTTCAGCAATTAGATTTTTCTGCATTTTTTGAAAAGTTTACCATTTAGAATTTTATAATTTTCAAGAAATTCATTACAAATCTAGACTGAAAGAAAGAAAATTGAGTATAATTATCATTGTATTTATCCCGGGTGCATTTTGGCACAAATATGTAGAAGGTTATTGGGAACAACGGCCATGTTTATGAAGCCTCTGCACTATTTTGCTTTTCAATGCAATCAAATGTACTGTACCAAAATAAGTGGGTGCTTATTCAGAGAGTGCCTCTGTTTGTCACCTGTATAGACTCCTTCATCATAGTCTTCAATAAGGCATGTGTCCTAGTATAGTGTATACTGCACTAGGAACTACACCAGGTATACCATTCTTGATAGTATTAATGAATCTTGAATAATCTGAGAGCTCATGTTACATTTATATTCTCTACAAACAGTATATTTTTTCTTACAAAGAGTCCTTAGATTTTGACCTTCAAGCTACAATGGGCATAAACACTACACAATTAACATTATATTTAAAAATTGTATTATATTTTACATTATGTATGGAACTGCACAAAAAAAGAATGTACCCATGACTAAAATGCACAGCTTAGTGTTCTTTTCATTTAATTAGAACAGAAAATATAAGCCCACTCACATATTGGAGCGCCATGGAAGCCGTAATGTTTCAAGGAATGCTCATTTGCAAAAATAAAGGAAACCTATGCTACAAAGATTGTGAATTATTTTTTTCCTGGAAGCACTCTCTGTGAAAACAGAATCACATTGGCATAGCATGCTCTTTACAAAAGATCACACCTGTCTACAATTGCATGCCAAAGTTAAACACGCAATCTGGGCCTCAATACAGGAAGGGAAACAATGGGACTCTGGCTTACAAAAAATATTCTTCAGGTTGAATTCATAAGATGCTATTTTGGCCTTAAGAATACTATAATTTCTTTAGAGTAGTAAAAAATAATAACATCTAAGAAAATGTATTACCAATGAGAAATAATATATAGAATTCCTCAGTAATAAATCATAATTAAATATTTCACAATCTACTAAAATTAAAACTTGGGAACACATTAAAAGCTTTAGATTTGGCTCATTTTATATATTTATTTTTCTATTTTAACTGGATAGAGTTGATCATCATAATCACAAGCATCCTTCACTGACAGATGGATTCTGAATCAATTTAAAGGAAGTTTCCATGTTATGAATAGCATGACGTCCTATATAGAAATGTAGATACCTGACTTTTTTAAAACTGTCATACTAATGTTGCTGAATGCATATATAAAAATGAATAACTTATTAGTAATACATGTTCTATACCAATAAAATAGAGAGGATAGTTGGCAAGAATTTTGCCAAATTTATTAAAGGGGAACACTGAGAAATGTAGCATATTAAAATTTTTCTGACTCATATAAATAAGGCTAAATGTAAATTTATAGTTTGCCCAAACCCATTTTTCATTTTTTGTGCACATTTTTCATAAATTTTGATACAACTTTTTATACTGACTTCTTCCATAGAAATGCCAATTTAGAACATACCAATCTTTGCCCATGTACAGAATCCAAACAGTCACCATTATAAAATGTGACCATGATGTGACCATGATGGTTTAGCAATCTTACCTTTTATGCAAAGTAGTCTAAATAACTCTGATATATAGCATCATTCTAGGAGTGAACAAAGTTATTATATAATTAGTTTAATATATAATGATAAGACAAACACTAAGAACTATCGCAAGCCAACATAAGTACAGGTTTTTGAAACACTAAGTGAAATCCATTTTTTTTTTCTATCTTGCCTTCTCCAAGATGTCATATTTCAATAAAGCAAAACATGGGCAGCATTAAAACTGGATCTCTAGGAAAGCGAGTGAACTAGAAAATTAGCTAGAAATTTCAGCAAGCACTGTGTGATCTATAATACTGTAATCACTCTGTGTGGTCTTTCTTAGGTGTTATCTTTTGTATATTTGTGCAGCACTTTGCTACATTTCACTAGAGTAAAATAAAAATATCTGGAAGTCAACACCATTGTGTTTTATGTGAGTTGGGGAAATGTTGGTAAAAATGTTAGGATAGCTCTGAAGACTGTGATAAATAAATGTAAATAGTGATAAACTGTGAGTGGTATTAATTAAAGGAAATGAAGGCCATTTTGGCTCCACATAGACAAAAATCAAGGTGGCCCAGCATGCATGTGGGACCTGCACTTTCTGGATCCATGGTCGCTGTGATGGCACCCAACAGGTGAGTTTTAGTGTTAGGACCCTTCTTATAGAGGTCGCCTTGACGTTCGGCAGAAGGGCTCAAATGATTTTGTACAAAATGTATTTGCTATGCATCTCTAAGTTATTAGCATAGCACTTGCAATGTAATATACCTTTGTACTTTGCTTTTGGTTTGCAGAGTGCTGTTGCACCATGTGTTTGTCAATTAAAGGAAATGTGTCACCTATTAAAACTAAATATATGTACTAAGGATTTTTTTAATAAATTAATCAAACCAAGGAGTGCTCTGGAATCTCCTCTTTGCCTTCCTTTTATACTACCAGTTAAAACCAGACAGCAACACATATAATTTTTTCAAACCTATTTTTATTTTCTGATTACAGATTTTTTATTCTATTTTATGAACATGTTTATAAAGCATTAAGGCTGAGTTCACATTTCAGTTATTTGGTCAGTTATTTTGATCAGTTATTGTGAGACAAACCAGGTTCATAGGGTCCTTCTGAGGTTCAGCATACTTACTGCCTAACAAGCACTAAATGTGCTGAACCTCAGAAGGACCCTATGCACACAGGACTTTATTGCTAAGTATGGACTTTGTGACAATATGTGCTTGTGACTATGAGTCATTTATGTATGTACTATAATGTGAAATATTTTTGATAAAGAAATATAAAGAAGAAGCCTATTATTTTTGGTGCAGTTTTTACTCTTAGTCTGAATTGGAGTCAAGCTTGGATATCAATGTTTTTGCACCATTGTGGTCATGTTATGCGATTAATGTTTTGTTTAGACTATCAATAATTTGATTGAGATCCTTTTCTTTTCCAGCATAACTGTGTCCCATGCACAAAGCAAGGTCCATAAAGGCCTGGTGAATGAGATTGGTGTGGAAGAACTTGGCTGGCCTGCATAGAGCTCTAACTTCAAAACATCAAAACATAACTCTAATGTAGGCCTTTTTAATTCACTAAGTTTAATCTTGCCTTATGGGTAGGATGAGCGAATCGAGCTTTGGATCATAGATCCAAAGTCAATTTGCTCACAAATGTTGTGGTAAATGCTGTTTCCGAATAGCATTAACATGTATTGTCTCCATGGAGCTAAACTTCGTCTTGCCTAAAGTCTCGCAAGACTTTGGTAAATCACTACTGTATCTGTGTATTTAAAAACATTTTAGAATAGGAATCCAAAGTGGTCTTTGGTACTGAGGTACCAGCCAGTACCAAAACCAACTGTAATTCCTATTTTAAAATGTGCAGAATACTGTAATAATTCACCAAAGTCTTGCGTGACTTACGGCGAGACGAAGTTTGGCTCCATGGAGCCAATACATTTTAATGCTATACATTAACCCTGAAGTTTTTGAATGAAGTGACTTTGAATCTATAATCTGTAGCTTTATTTGCTCAAAACCAAGTTATGGGAACTTGTATGTTTCTAAAATCTTTTATAGAGGTAGAATCACTGTTTTATGAATGCTTACTTTTTTACAATGGATAGGTATTATAGTTTTTATTTCAGAAAAAAAATAAAAAATACAATCTGGTAATATTAATAACTGAAAAGATTTATGAATCATATATATTTTACTATGATATTCTGCAGGAAACAGGTAAAATCCACCACAGTACTCTAGTGTATTTGTGAGGTCTTCTACATCTGTCTAGATACTTGCCTCTTAAATAAATTCCCATTTGTATGGTAAATTAGGGAATCTAGGAATAAGAAACTGAAAAGGCCAGTAGCAGGAATAGTATTCCCAGTGCACGTCTCTGTTATGTTAAAAAGAGTAAATACTATGGGATAATACCGTATTTAGTTTAGCATTTTTTAATCTTGGGAAATCCTGATTCAATGCAAAAATATTCATGATTGCATATCCTTACATAGTTACATATCTCCACAATCTAAAGATAGCTGTAATGTGCAATTCTGGATGAAGAGTTGCTGAACCAAAAATATTTCTTGTATCATCAAAGCAAATTTTTGGTCATTTGCAAACTGAAACAATTATTGATAATTGTAGGAGGAAATTACAGATAAAACTGCCCTAGAGCAGTCAAAGCTATATTTTTTCTGATATAAAGCTCCTAATGCCTGACATACATATAGGCTAGCATTTTCCCTATGGTGAATATTAAACATATGACAAACAGGTATTTGGTAGTGGTGTTTTTTCCCCTTAAGATCCTTTTTATTGGGTCAATTGTATATATTTTTTATTGCAGTATGCCACGGTCTGATGTTTTTTTCTGGTGTTTCTCACATTGTATGGATTTTTTCTCGTCCATATTTTTTTTATTCATTTAGCTTTGCAAAAAAGCTGTGTAATTTTATTTAGTATTTTAATGATGTTCTTGTATGGCGTTTTTCATGCTTATGTATTTTCCCTATACTGCTCTACAAAGGAAGTGACTTTACAAGGGGGTACATAATTTTCTATAAAAATAAAATTAATATAAAAAATGGTAGGGAAAAACACCAGATGGCAAAACACACTATATATGTAAAAATACATCATAAACAGATTTTAAAAAAACTGATCCAGGTGTTTATGAGGCCCTTTGTGGTCCAACAAACACAACAGAAAGCTGTGTGTGGTAGCACCCATAGCCTACATTGTGACATGTGCAGCACCACATGAAGATTGAAATAATAATCAAAGGGGATTCAACAAGTGACATGTGTGACATGATGGTTGCAGGATATCCAGTGCTGTTGGGTTTTGGTTACAGATGAAAAGTTGCATGTATCTTTTTCATCATACTGTTAAAGACAATGGATGAGGACCCAATGTGGTAACCCATGAGCTTGGCTTTAGGTTAAACCTAAGGGAGTTATCCTGGCAGTTCCCTAGTATTCACCTTTTTAACCCTATACAGGGATCTAGACCGCAGGGAAATAACCAGATTGCTACCTCATGGAATAGTCCTGGTGTAGTTGTCTGCTAACCCACGGGTCAGAGACACTGGTGCAAAGCAATAAAGGACTCAATGGCAAAAGGTCTGAACACAGTCTAAGATGATAGCAGGCTGAGTAAGTACGTATTCCAGCTAGTAGTTCCAAAGTCAGGACAAGCAGAAGATATGGTACACGGGTAGTCAGGCAAGAAATCACACTTTCATTCTTTACTAGAGACTAGAAAACATCAACGTTCAGGCATGGAGGTGGATCCATAGCCCAGATAAATACGAGGTTCATGATCACCTTAACCAGCAGATGGAGAGGGAGCGAAAGAGAAGGATTAACTCTATCAGTGTTTTAAGGAAGTTCACTGAGCACTAGTCCCTATACACATAAAGAGAGTGGAGCGAGGCCTATACTTGTCCAGGACAGAAGGACAGCATTGGATATGGCCACCAGCCTAACACATAGTCTGAAATGCAAGGACGTATGACAACGACTTGCTTGCAACTTTTCTGCCCAGCCTTAGAGATAAATTATTAAATTCCAAATTCTCTTAGCTTTCAGGGATTTAGGAGTTACTGTATAAAATTTACACACTAAACTGAATAAAATAAAATATATGCTCCTTAGCTTCCCCAGTGGGGACTGCAGACACACTGAACGTTATGCCTATGCAAAGGATTTAGAGCTTTGTATTTCAGAAAACTTGAGATATGACTACAGTAAAGATGCAATAAGAAATTAATTGTTAAAGAAGTTTCGACCTAAAAATATTAATGTTAAAATGATTAACTTTCCCTTTAAAGGCTATAAAAAAGCTTGATGATAATTATATAACAGTAAATGAAGGAAATATACTTTTCCCAATGTCTTGCATTACAAGTACATTGGAGAAAATCAAACCAACCTTCTTCAAATTCAAGAAATCTTTTAATTGTTGACACCTATTTCAGGGAAAGAATAACATCCAGTGTTTCAAGATGAAATACAATGCCTTGGAGAGAGGGCTATCTCTAAATAGTGTGCATAGATAACTTTTAGTTGATAAATCGCTTTGATGTAACAATTCCCTTAGGGCCTGTTACTGTGGTAGATTATTCATAAGCACATCTTTAACGTATGATTACAAAGTATAATTTATGCCTTCTGTAAACCACAGTAAACTCCATATGATGAATGCAAATGTCAACTTTCTACAAATACATAGACTTCTAAATGGAAACATTAGACAAATCAACATATTTCCAAGGTACTGTACATACCATAAAAAATGCAATCTCCAATCAGTATCAGTGTACCACAGAATAAAATATTGTAGCTACTGTTGAGCAAATCAAAGTTCATGAAGTGGACTTCGATCTAAATTTCAGGAAAAATTGGATTTGTCAGGTCAGAAGAAATATGACTCCCAGTTGTCAACTTATTTATTAAAGTAGCACTCCAGGATTGTTATTTAATTGTACAAATATTGCTAACTCGCCATCAGTATTCTAGAAGTGTAATTTTCTATATCCAAACTCAGTAACATTTTGAACCTTTCTATTATGGGAACCTTGTCATGTAACCTCAAGTCTGACCTGCAGTCCAGAGCTTGCTCTAATGTTTAAAAAGAAACTCAGTTCTCCCTATGGCTGACTTCCTGTGAACTACGGGGTGAGATCATCACCAATCAAACACCCCGGCAGCTTTCAAGCCCCTCCCCACCCCCCATGTTCTTCTGTATATCCTTGTATTCTGTTGAAGATATAATGTCTCTCTTATTTAAAGGAAGTTATAAACAATTCTGATTCTCATTGCATATATTATGTGTGTGTGTGCTGACTCTCCGATGTAGTTCTATGAGATATATCTTCATACTGGTCTCCCTGTCTTGTGCATGTGATTGTTGACAGGGGAGAGAGATGTCAGGACAGAGAGGACAGACAGGCTCAAGCTGTATGACAGGAAAAAATGGAGACCCTGGCCATTGAACTAGCAGGGAGTCTTCCAGGTGAGCCAATGTCCAGGAGACCTCATCATGGCTGCAAGCCAGAGAAGTAATAACCTGACATTATCACAGTTAATTAATGCTCAGAGCATCAAGTACTTATGTACTTGGTCAGTGGCCACAGAAAGGAGCCCGCAAAGCACACTGGACATGCATGACCATCTTCTATTACTTCCTATGGGACTGCCGAAAATAGCCAAGCGATGTGTTTGACAATTTATAGCAGTCCCATTTTAGGTGCGCCCACGTTCACTTTGAGGGCTTCGTTCTACAGATAGGTGCTGGTCCTAGAGGTGGGACCCGCTCCTATCAGACATTGGGGGCATAGTCTAGCAATATGCCCCCAATGTCTGAGTTGAGACAACCACTTTAATAATGGAAAAAACTATACTTTTTACTGTCTTGCCAGAAAAAAAATGCTATACACAAACTAAAACAAAATTTGAAGCTATTTTGGAACATGGGCGTTTGATTCCAGCTAGAATAATTTTATTTGACTATCTGCAAAGTGTGAAGATGAGGCTAAATCAGGATTTCTGTAGGGTAATCTTTGGCACATCAGTCATGGGCATGATTATAGCCTGGAATGTATAACTATTCACAGAAAAAGGGGTTGTGAAGTTCTTAGATATTGATTACCTATCCTCAGGGTAGGTCATCAATATCAGAGCAACGGGGGTCCAACATTGAGGAACCTTGATTATCAGCAGTTTGAAAAAGCCATGTTGCTCATCCGAGCTCTGCATCCTCTTCACTGCTCACTTTCTAGATTGTAGTAACAACACAGTATACCTACACGTTCCTCCCCACTGAAGTGAACAGGAAAGCAAGCTGTAATTGCATTGTGATACCACTACAATTTAGACAGGAGCTCCATGTGTGAGTGCCACTGCCTCTTCAAACATCTGATCGCTGACACAAACCCTTTAAAGAGTAATGTGGATCATTGTCCTGTTCCATAACTCAGTTTTGGCCAGGCTTCAGCTGGGATAGATGGCTTTATATTTGAGTCTAGAATACTTTGTATGCAGAGGAGCTCATGGTCGACTCAATGACTGCAAGTTGCCCAGGTCCTGTGGCTGCAAAATAAGTTCAGATCTTCACCCCTCAACACCAAGTTTAAAAGCATGAGGTGCTTGTGCTGATATGATTGACTTGTTTTTTGCCAAATGTAGCGCTGTGTATTTTGACCAAATAGCTCTATACTTTGGTCTCATCCATGCAAAGAACCTTGTTCCAGAATTCTTGCTGTTTGTTCACCTGCAACAGTGTTGGTTGAGCACCAAAGTGCTTGGGTGCTCGAGTAGAAGACCTCAGGATGCTCAGGTGCTTTACACAGCACCCGAGCACAGTGGAAGTCAATGTGAGAACCAGAGCATTAAACCAGGCACCCCCTGCTCTGAAGAGGGGAAGGTGTCGGGTTCACAGGAAAAGGTCAGAAATTTATGGAAACACCACTAAAATGGTTTGGGAACGGAAGGGGAGGATGTATGGATGAATCTTGGACTCTTAGGTCACTGCTGGGAACGATGTTGTCCGAGTAGTACGCCACTTTTACATACTGACAATAATACGCACAAAACCAAAGTAAAAATCGATTTTAGAGGAAAAATGGTTAGGAAACATTCTTTCCTATATATTTACTTGTATATAAAGTGCAAGTACTGCCAAAAATTACAAGGAAGAGGCACCCTTAAACAACCTGTATATCACATAAAGGAGGGCCTCATTCACATTGTGGTACAATTGTTCAGGTAGTGGGACTCCTACACTCGCAAAGCCTATGCACTAAGTGAAAGGGCTGCCAAAAATTACAAGGAACTGGCACTACAATACACCCTTTATTACACATAAAGGAGGGCATCCTATACACCATTGAAAAATTATGATTGATGGCCTGCTGGTGACCCTAAAAAACTATTTGAGCAAGGGCCTGCTTATCTGACCATCTAAAACATTATGGGCAAGGGCCTGCTGCTGATGTGACCATCTAAAACATTAGGTATGAGGGTCTGCTGCTGAGTTGACCCTCTAAAACATTAGGGGTGAGCGGCTACTGCTGATCTGACCTTCTTAAACATTAGGGGCAAGGGCCTGCTGCTGAGTTGACCCTCTAAAACATTAGGGGCGAGTGCCTACGGCTGATCTGACCATCTAAAACATTAGGGATGGGGGCCTGCTGCTAATCTGACATCTAAAACATTTGGGGTGAGGGTCTGCTGCTGACTTGACCCTCTAAAACATTAGGGGTGAGGGCCTGCTGGTGAACCTCAAAAACATAATGAAAAAGGGCCTGCTGGTGACCCCCTAAAACATTTTGAGTGAAGGCCTGCTGGTGAGCCTCAAAAACATTATGGGTGAGGACCTGCTGGTGACCCTCAAAAACATTATGGTTGAGGGCCTGCTGGTGACCCTCAAAAACATTATGGGTGAGGGCCTGCTGGTGACCATCAAAAACATTATGAACATGGACCTGCTGGTGATCCCATAAACATTATGGGTGAGGGCCTGCTGGTGACCCTCAAAAACATTATGGTTAAGGGCCTGCTGGTGACCCTCAAAAACATGGGCGAGGGCCTGCTGGTGACCCTCTAAAACATAATGGGTGAGGTCTTGCTGCTGAGCTGACCCTCTAAAACATTAGGAGTGAGGACAGCTTAATAAGCATGTTGATATGATGGAGGAGGATGAGGAGGACGAGAAAAGGGAGATTGAACCATATACCTTTTTAGTGTTGGAAGGGGTGCATGGGAATACAATGTATTCAATACACCATAAAAGCCACATTTAGAGTGCCTTTATGTTCAGCCGCTTTCCTCTGGTGGAGTAGAGAAGTCAGTGGCAATCCAGGTCTTGTTCATTTTTATTAGAGTCCACTGGTCAGCACTTTCAGTTGACAGGTAGATGCACTTATCAGCTATTATGCCCCCAGCAGCACTAAATACAGACTCTGACAAAATTCTGGCGGCGGGGAAGGCCAGCACCTCCAAGGCATAAAGTGCCAGTTCGTTCCACGTGTCCAGCATGGACACCCAATAATTGTAAGGCACAGAGGGATCACTGAGGATGCTGACACGGTCTGCTACGTATTCCTTCACCATCTTCCAAAATGCTTCCCTCCTTGTGACACTAGGCCGCGCATCAGATTGATGGTGTTGGCAGGGTGTCATAAAACTGTCACAGGCCTTGGAGAGTGTTGCCTTGCCTCTATTGGAACTGCTGTGTGTTCCCCTCATATACCCCCCTCGGTTGGCCAAGGAACTACGTACTCTGCAGCCAGAGTTGTCAGTTGGATTTTTTTTTAGCAATTTTCCACAAGGACCTTCTGGTATTGCACCATTTTGCTCATCCTCTCCACTAGAGGAATGAGAGATGAGAAGTTCTCTTTGTAGCGGGGGTCAACAAGGGTGAATAACCAGTAATCGTTGTTAGCCAAAATGAATACAATGCGAGGGTCATGGGAAAGGCAGCCTAACATGAAGTCAGCCATGTGTGCCAAAGACCCAACAGACAAGACTGTCATCAGGAGGATAACTCTGAATATCCTCATCCTTATCCTCCTCTTCTACCCATCCACGCTAAACAGATGGAATAAAACTTCCATGGGTACTACCCTCTGTAGCGGAGGCAACCGTCTCCTGCTCCTCCTCCTTATCATCCAATTTGCTCTGAGATGACGAACTGAGGGTGGTCTGGCTATCACCCTATGTACTGTCTTCCCCCATTTCCACCTCTTCCACATGCAAAGTGTCCGCCTTAATTGTGAGCAGTGAGCATTTGAATAGACACAGAAGTGGGATGGTTACGCTGATAATAGTGTTATCGCCACTCACCATGTTACATGACTCTCAATAAACATATTTATGACAAAGCATTTTGTGGAAAGATTGTCAACTGTCTTAAATGTTTTCCAACTATGAATTATATTTCTCCCTGTAGAATGATGGCCTTCAAATTGTTTGGAAATGGCTTTATAGCAATTTTGAGATTGATGAACTGCAACAAGTTATTCTCTAATATCATTGCTAATGTCTTTCCTGATGTACTTACTTTTTCAAACGCAGCTTCTGCATTTTGGTCTAGTTTTGTTAAATAATAACATAGTGTAATATGTCATATGTTGTTGTTCATTGAGGTTGTATTTACCTAATTATGAGACTCTCTAAGGACCAGATTTTTTGGTTATGCCATCATTTGTGAAACCATAGAATTAAACTGTAAAAAAGCAGTATTTTGTTTTTCTCATGACTGTATGCTAGAACTAGACAGATCACTAAACGAACTAAATATTAGAAAGACATCTCTAGCAGCTATTGTACCTTTTGTGGATGTTTCTAGATACTAATTTGGGCTAAGCTTTGTATAGGATTGGCAATAGTCCATTATAATTCATCATACATCCTTTTTTGCCTTCTAAGAACTTAGTGTAGGCTTCAAAAAAGCTTGGAAGCAGTAATAAGATATTCAACCATCAATACAAGCTGTTGCTGATGCTTTCTCGTGCTTACTCAAGAAAATCACACTGTAATTTTACCAAATGATTAGCAAATGCACTTCTGCAATGTTCTTCGCAAAATTGTTGCTATATTGGTACATTAAACAATTAAAACTATAGTTACAGTATATGCAGGAATCGAAGAAATATGAGTTGATAGCAAACGCCAAGACCTCCCATGTGATATTGTGCACTAATATCACAATAATACAAGTTAATGTATTATTGACATGTTCAAAATATAATATTATTGACTGGCTTTATCACCAGAACATGCCATTTATTCAGAAATAAACAGTAGAAGTGACATTTAGATCACTTCTGCCATGAATTGTCCAAACTTTAGGAACAGGAAAAGGAAGTTACTTGCAAGCAGATTCGGTTAAGATGCTTAGATAAACTAGGAGAAAAGCAGAGGTGAATAGGTGCACATTTTTTTTGCAGCCAGATCTAGCAGAAAGCACATGGAAGGCATTGACAAAGGGGCACAATGTGACCTGCACTGCATGTAGTATGGTTGACACAAGAGGATCACTGTAGCTGCCACTATGTCATTGTTGTGATTGACATTGGAGACATTGTGGCTGGCCAAGGGAGATATTGAGTATTGCTCTGGAAGGACATTTTGTCTGACAGTACAGAGTATTGTAGCTGACATGACAGAGTTAATTCTATTTGGTAATAGGTTAGCACTGCAGTATGAGCATAGTATATTGTTGGCACTTTATGGATGCATGCAACTGGTAATTGGCACCACATGAAGGTATACTGTTTGGTATTCAATGGGTGTATACTTAAGATGACATTAACATTTTCAATAACAAGTGACCCGACAAATTGGAGTCGGGAAGGATTTTTTTTTCTCCTAAAGTGGGGAAAATTGGGTTCTACCTCACATTTTTTTTTTGCCTTCCTCTCGATCAATTTGCAGGATAACAGGCTGAACTGGATGGATAGATAATTTTTTTCAGTCTTATAAACTATGCTACTATGTTACCCTTGGCTATTAGATGATCAGAAATGACATCTAAAATCCTTTTGATTTATATATAGGGTTCATTATATCATATCTAAGTACATCATGTGTGCAGCAGGTTAATTTGTGGTATGCTGTCTTTTCCAACTAAATGCACCAAGAACATCAAACACACAAATAGTTGACAGCCCCCCCCCCCCAAATGAAGTATAAGCTGCTTTATTTGGAACATACTGTATATAAAAAAAAGCCTTTCAAAACATATAGTGCATTATCCCAAGTATACTATACCAGTGTGAGAAGCTTTCATTGACAAAATGCTATAATTGCTGCTTTCTATAATAGACACACAGAATAAATATGAATTATTACTAGAGATGAGTGAATAAAAAAATAATAATGTGGTTCTCAATGTTTTGATCCAAATTTTTTAGCGGTGAATTTCATTTCATTAAAATAAAGCTATTTCCTGGCTGCTGAGAGCCATTATAATGGTGTAGAACACTGTGCCTCGCAGTAACACGCATAGGGAGTCTGCTCTGGTAGTGAAATAATACTGTCAGTATGACATGCAGATGACAGGCCTCACTCTTAGAATCACTGCACACTTCACTTATTTGGGCAGTCACGGGGCCAAAACTGACCAAATAACCCAAGTAAGAACTCAGCCTTACAGGTCGATGTTAGCGCCAAGAAGAAGCACACTCCTGTTACACCGTTGTCAGCTGATTCCACATAGATGTCTACAGAAGCTGTTCTATTAAATGCTTATACAAGTAGAGCCCCCCGACGGAGTGGAGAGGGTGTCAGCAGTAAGTTTGTGTTGACATCACTGATTATTTTCTCGAATCCGTGAGAACAATAACCCCCAAAAAACTGATCCTATTTGTTTAGCATCTGCCTTCACTAAGTCAGCATTTGGTCAGTAAACCATCAGTATTGCTAATGCAAAAAAACAAAAACAAATAAATAAATAAAAAGGAAATTAAAACACCCCAAAAAAGTCCGTAATTTTCTCACTTCACCACAGAACGGCTAATAAGCCCTTTTTTTCCCACTAATACACGCCAAAAAGGGCTGAAATTTTTTCACTTCACCACACAACGGCAAATGCTTTTTTTGTGCCACTAATACAGAAAAGGGCTTTAGAACATATAACTGCACCGCTGAACAGCAAATATATTTTTCTTTTGCCACTAATACAGAACAAAAAGGGATTTAGAATATATAACTACACCGCTTAATGGCAAATATATTTTTATTTTGCCACTATTACGTGCTATAAAAGGCTTTAGAACATATAACTGTACCACTAAACGGCAAATCTATTTTTATTTTGCTACTATTACAAGCCACAAAAGGCTTTAGTACATATAACTGCACCACTGGATGGCAAATATATATTTTTTTCCACTAATGCATGCAAAAAAGGCTTTAGAACATATAACTGCACCGCTGACCGGCAATTTTTTCCCCCCACTAATACTAATGCACTAATGTCATTTTGGCACTTCACCACACAACGGCTAAGAAGCCCTTTTTCTCCCACTAATACAAGCCAAAAATGCTTTAGAACATATAACTGCACCGCACAAGGGCAAATAAGACATATAACTATTTCTTTGTAATAACCCCTGTTAATGCCTGTATCAAACAGCACTTGCACCCTAATAAGCACGGTTTGCTGGAATTACAGAGCTGTATAATGGCAATCTGGATCCCCAGTCAGAGCAGTAAGGTGTAATAGGATTGTTCCTATTACCCAGGCTGTAACCTCCCCTATTGAACCCTGTTCAATGTATATGCTGTGTAATGATTCCTCCCTATCCTTTCCCTGCACCTTGAATAATCTTGCCCTGCACTTGTAAATCGTTTTTTTAGCACAATATTTTTTTTTTCTAACATTGTCCCTAGCACCTGCAGACATCTCTCCCTGCACTAAGTATACTGGTAAATGGCAGACTCTAAGATGGCTGCTGCTATTTATAGGGCTGTGACATCACAGGGCTGGCAGGCTGCTACAATTATACTAAAGAATACATTATAGTGTTTCTACCCTAAAAATACATCATTGATGAAAGATATCTAGATTGTGTTCCTTTTTGTTTGCATATGACATTCAAAGATGGAGCTGCCTTTTAACCACTGCTTGCTATAGGCACAGACCTACTGTGTCTAATGATAAATGTATCAATGATGTCAAAATTAAAGCTGGAGCAAGTGCTGCAGGGGATCAATAAAGTCAATTTATTTCACTGTTTTTAATGCTATGCCACTGGCTTTAAAATCCAAGGCATGATTTGAATCAGAGCAAACATCTTTCTCTGTAGGCAGAAACACTAATAAAACCACTTGACGTACCACCTGCAATGGTGTGTCTTCAAATTCTAATATACTCATCATTACCATAATATTTCTCCTTTCTAATAAAACAGATAAGTCAGAGAATTGGAAAACATACTAACATGTTAAATGTTGCCCCTCTATGGTGCTGAGATATCCCTTCCAGCGAGCAAAGTTTTAAAAAATTTGATTCAGATGTTTTGCCGAATATTTTCAAGAAATTCACTTCATGCCAAATTAATTTGACACAAAGGGCATTAAATCAGCTATACCCTGACCTGCAGAGGGAATGTATATCGGTGTGCATCACTGTGCATTGCAGCATCATGCATAGCTAGTCCTCTCTGGTAGTGAAATAGTTACTGTGGCAGGCAGTGACACCACAGTAACTGTAGAATTTGAAAGCTCATTCATTTCAATTTGAGAATCAAGGCCTAATAGAATTGCTTATGCATTAAACAAGATGAACACCCCAATAACAGATGGACAAGGCAGCTTATTTACCCCAATTTGAGAATCGAGGCCTAATAGAATTGCTTATCTAAAAAACAAGGTGGGTATCCTAATAACAGTTAAATTACATAGCTTATTCACCTCAATTTGAGAATCAATGTGTAATAGAATCGCTTATCTGTTAAACAAGGCAGACACCCCAATAACATTTATATCACACAGCTTATTCACTCCAATTTGAGAATCGAGGCCTAACAAGGAGTACACTATTCAATTAGATAGTTCTGAGCCCTACACATAGGATCTCCTATGGATCCTTTTCCTACAGTCTCCTATACTCTCCCTACAGTGTGTAAAAACTATCCCTATGATCTCCATACACTGTCCTTGCACTCTCCCTGCACTATCCCTATTCAATATTACACAATTAATTTTAGCAACACGGTCCCTAGCGCTTGTCACGTCTCTCAAATAAGCTTAGCTCACAGTGAAATGGAGACCATGCTTAACCCTTTCACGCCCAGCATTGTACATGTATGGCAATGGGCGGGTGTTTAAAGATGGCGCCTGCTCCTGCCCACTGTGGGTGCCATTGCCATGGGTGGCCACCTGCTTCTTTTAGCAGACACCCGCGGCTCATGTCTGCAACCAGCAGTAATGACGATTGTGGACATTTAACCCCTCAGATGCCGTGGTCAATCCTGACCATGGCACCTGAGCGTGCTAAAACCGAACGTGAGCACTTTTGATTGTGCTTCGGCTCCCCCGTGTGGCGATCGGATGAGCCCGAGCGTTTATGCAGCAGCCCGTGTCTTTATGATTGACACAAGGCTCCTGCATAGTATTTCCTATGGAGACCTTGCCTATAATAGGGCTCCATAGGAAAGTAGTGAAATCATCATAGACTTCAATGCAAGTGCATTAGAGTCTATTATAATAGCAATCAGATGATTGCATGATATAGTTCCCTATGGGAACTATAAAAAAGTTGAAAATCAAATCACCCCCTTTTCAAAAATAAAATAAAATACACAACATAGTGAAGCAACAACATTTTTGCTGCTTCATTTTCTACAAAAAAATTATATAAACAGTGATCAAAAAGTCATACACACCCAGAATGGTATCAATGAAAAGTTAAGATTGCCCCACAAAAAATTACAAAAAAGTTATAGGGGTCAAAATATGGCAACAAAAAAAAAATTAAACTGATCAAAACGCAAGAAAAACTATACATATAAGGTATCGCCGGATTCGTACTGACCTGTAAAATAAAAGTAACTGGTCAGTTTTATCGTACATCGAATGTCGTAATTAAAAAACCTGTAAAACTGTTGTGGAATCCACAGTTTTTTGCAATTTCACCCCATTTGGAATTTTTTGACCGCGTCCCATACATCATATGCAATATTAAATTGTGGCATTGGAAAGTACAACTTGTCCCTCATATGGCTATGCAAACAGACAAATAAAAAAGTTACGGCTCTGGGAGCGCAAAACGAAAACGCAAAAATAAAAAAATTCCAGTCCTAAAAAGTTTAATAAGGCTTTTAAAGGGCTGTGACAGCATCTGGCTAGCTGCTCATTAGCTGTCTGCACAGCATTATAGGTAATTTTGCATTCCCGGGCATCTTTCTTTGACTTTGTAACACGTGTAGCCACCATTTTAGGAGAAAAAAATATATATAATTACCGTGAAGTACAAGGAGATTTGAATTTGTTGTGAAACATATTTTTCCTAAACTTCAGATTGAATTCCACTTCAGATGTTTTGATTCACTTAACACTAACTATAGCAGCTGCTATGAGGGCTACAATATCGGCGGGTCTGGCAGTTACCACTGTGAACTCTATCTGCTTCCCTAGGTCGCAGAAGCAGTTCAATACCATAGTGGAGCAGAGAGCTGTCAGCTTCTTAAGAGAAAACATTAAAAAGTATGAGGGTAGCTAAGATGGGGCAAGTTGGGCAGATGTCCTAGAAGCATTAAGGGAGGGGGGGGGGGTTGAATACTGAATAATGTCACTTTCAGTACAGAAATGTACTGATGCAGCCTTTTACTTATTTTAACATTTTTTAAAGAACTGTTTCCAACAGTAATAGCATTATGTGTGCCTATGGAATCACTGTCTGATCTATGTACTCCAACTACAAGAACCCCCACTGGTCCTCAAAAAGGCGCTACAGTGTCACATTAAACCCTGTGGACAGTTTTTCCCTGCACATAACCTCTACTGGCTACTTGCTATGCAGGGAACTGCAGCATTGCTTCTTTTAAGTGAATGTGAACTATGCTGAACTCCCACTGTGCAGGTAGAAACTGAGCCCTGGGAGAATTGGTGTGTGGGTGGGTGTTAGCGGGAAGGGCAATTTTTTATATTTTTGCATTTTTATTTGATATATTTAGAAATGTTTGTTTATCCCCTTAGAATCCACAGTTAATACTGTCTAAAGCATCTAGCATCTAGGTGATTATACAGTAGGGGGCATTCAAAAGTTTGTTATGGTGCCCAACCATGTCTAACTATACTCCTGACACTTTCATAGTTAGGGTAAACAGAACATTCCACATGAGAAGATATTTTATATAGTAGGGTTAAATGCATCATATTTGAAACCTCATTCATCTTATTTTCTTTGGCATTAAAGTGACCTTGTTACATTTTACTCTCCTGTAGAATATATCATCTTGTTCAAATATTGAAATTACACAGCCGAGAGGGAACACAACATACTCCATGTAAGGATAGGATGGACAGGCACACAAAGTAGGATTCTGTTCTGATGCTTGATCTTAAATTAACTCCCTCAGGCAGATTTTTCTCCTAAGAACCAAATTGCATTTTTTTTCCTGCAATCACTTTTTTTCTTTCTCATATGAATTGCAACAGACAATTGTGCTGAAACAGTTTTAATGATTCAGTTTTAAAGTGTTAACACAAAAAGGCTACAGGCACATTTCCCATTTCATGTTGTGTCTCTAAATGACGTCTGAATGCAATCCGGCAATTACTTACAAAACAACAGCTAAATATAGGTCAAGTTACTTACACATATTTGATTTTCACAGCTCTACCATATAAAGTGAGACACAAATATAGTTAATTAAAGCAAGATCTTTGTGCTGGAAGAAGAACAGTTTAAGAAGAGTAGCACATAACCTGGTCTTCCCCAAGGGACCTTACCACTGCCAGTGTTTGCACTAACATCATTATTTATCAAATGGATTGATAATGTATCTTGTCAGCACCTTTAACCAGGTTTTGATAGATAAAGAGGACTTATATGAGCATGCCTTTGACTTTCATGATGTTTCCTTATAACTAGAAAGAGCCAAAGCTGCTAGAAACAGCTAGAAACTCTCCCGTGCAATGCTATTAAATCAATTTGCTTTTATGCTATGAAAGAAGAATATATAGTACTTTGCAAAAGTTGAACGCAGATTGGCAAAAATACTGCAAAGTAAGTTAGCTTTAAAAAATAAAAATACTAAAGGGGTTTCCTGAGACTTTTATACTGATGAGTCTGACTTTTCCTCTAAATAGGTGATTAGTATCTAATAAGTTAGGTCCGACACCTGGGTAGTGCTATGGTTTCCTCGCAGCTTAGTCAAGGCCAGGTGATGTCATGTTCATCTGTCACATGGTGTAGCCCTTTGAAGTAAATGGGGCAAAGCTGCGATATAGCTGCTGACAATGTATAACACTGTGCTTGGTGAGTTGTGAGAAAGCCATGGCACTACTGAGTGCCTTCTCAAACAGTTGATCAGTGGGGTCAGGCGTGTTAAACGCCTACTGATCAGATATTGATGACCTATTCAGAGTGTAGGTCATCAGTATAACAGTCTCTGAAAACCCTTTTAGTAATTTCAATGTATTCAGCAGCAGGATAATGACCACAAGCATATAGTCAATGTCACTAAGAAATATCTTCAATGTAAAGAGGAACAAAGAGTCATGGAAATGATAATATGGCCCTCACAGAGCCCTGATCTCACCATCATCAAGTTTGTCTGGGATTGAAGGAGGATCTGAGAAAGCCTACACCCATAGAAGATCTGTGGTTAGTTCTCCAAGTTGTTTGGAACAACCACCCTGTCAAGTATCTTCAAAAACTATGTGCAAGTGTACCTAGAAGAGTGAATGCTCCATGGGAAGCAAAAGGTGGTCACACCAAATATTATATAATTTACATTTCTCTTTTACTCATTCACTTTGCATTTGTTAATTGATAAATAAACTATTAATAATTACATTTTTAAAATGGTTCTTAATGTGTAGCCTTTTTGAATGCCTGCCTAAAACATTTGCAAAGTATTGCATATGGTTTTATATCAGAGAATATTTACATAACCCATGTTTCCATTGTGTATACTATAAATACATATTTTCCAGGAAAGGTTGCCAGAAAAGATCAATTGCTATTAAGATATTGATATAGATATTGCTATTAAAAGGGTTGACTTGCTTTGTTGCTGACTAAACGTCACTAATCCTTTCGTGGCCCCGGGAAGTGGCTTGGTCCTGTTACCAGTGTGGACAGTCACTGAAATCAGCAGTAACAAGTGTTTGAACAGTATGTTACTGCTACAGAGCTGAGGGCTGGAACACAGCACTATTGGAAGGTGAGTGATTTTTATTTATTTTTTTCATAGTACTGGTCGGAGCTAAGTCAGCTCTTGTGCTGGAAAATGTATTTAAATGTGTACGTATATGCAGCAAAATTTGTCTTACAATAAACAGGGTCATAAAATGCCCCCATTGTACTTGTGTTGTATTGATGATAAAGTTTTATCCCCATATGTAATTTGTGAACATACAGTAAGTACGCTATATATAACACATATATGTATTTATGTTTTTCCCTAGAACCAGTGCTGCTCTTGTCCATGGGCATCACATTCACTTGAAAAAAATACTAATCATTCACAAACTTTTATTTCTGAATAACCCTTTAAAATTAACTAAAAATAGTACCTTCATCCCAATGGAAAGGTGATATTGTATCACAATAAGTTCTGCAAAATGAAAGATCTGTCACACTTATAAGTTGTTGCATCTACTATAGTGATTGCTAAATGATTTTCCACCATATGTGTCATATAAATGTGCATTATTATACTATTAACTATTATATTTTGTAGCACTAGATGCTAAAACAAATGCTGGACTATAACTTATATGGGTAGGACAGAAGTGCTCTCTATTTGTGCACAAGGAATCAAATTTAACAGCTATATGCCCTTTTTCTATTCCCAAAGTTTGGAAGGATAGCTGTCGGTTGGACAATCATTGAGTTAATTGCCTACTATTACCTTTCTTCTTCCCAATCAAACACTAGTGTTCTTAATTATAAGGCATACTCCAAATTTTCCTCCATTGACTACATACCTATATAGCTCTTAATGCGGGTCTGGCTGGATACCCTAACCCTATATTTGTAGTATAGTCCAGCAACTCTCCTGACACTTTTATAACCAAAATTGTTTGTCAGTGGCTAAAAAAAATAAGCGTACTAATGAAGAAGACATTTTTTTTGCAGTCCCATTAAGGCTATATTACACTGCCCAATGTATGGGCAGTGCAACGCCGATGGATGAGAACAAATACATCAGGCTCGTTTGCACCAATTTGCTCCTTCCTTATTCAGTTCTAGTCATTAAGCTGCCGATAACCAGGCCTTTTTCATCCTGGTGAAAGATGCCCAACACCTGATGATTGAGTGTTTGCTTGTTCATTATTGTGATTGGCTGCTCAATTATATAATTGAGCCAATTCTTGGGAACGAGTGTTCGTATGAATGCTTGTCCCAGATAATTGGCCTGAAATTCAGACAATCTTATAGTCAAAGGCTTAACCATTAGTCCCTATTTTCTGTAAAAATTTTTATAGATATTCTCCTAATGGTTATTCACATTATTATGTGCAATTCTGATATCAATAAGTATATAGACCATGCTTTTTTGTTCTTTTCAGTTCTGTTAAAACATGTTTTACAGTAAAATATAAAGAAAATGACCACTTGCTCTTAACGAAATAAACATGGCCAACTGAACTGCAAAAAATTGGAGATATTAAACACTTATTTGCTAATACTGCTGAATCTTTCAAATAATAATCAGTGAATTTGTTTATAGCTGCAAGAGGGAAGCTGTACATTTAACATGGTTATTAGTTTATTATGAACATAAGATAGACTTTCAGAGGTGGATTTTCTCTCTTACTGAACTTTTTCCTATTCAGTAGTAAGGAAAATTGTAGCCATTTAGATATCTATTAGATTACATTTAATTTACCTTTGGTAAACTGCCTGATATAGGACATACAGTAGCCCGTTAAAACTGATCTAAACATTTGTTTTATAGGTGTAGTTTATGACATTTGATATCTGACACTGATTTTTTTTCCAAGAAAAACACAATTCAATGGTCAACTTAAAGATACTGTAAATATTGTAAATGGTTGCATCACTTATGAATTGTAATATATCATTCACATAGGTTGATACTGTAGTATGGCACTTCAAAAAGGCGGTATTGCTTTGTCACACTTAATGTGGCTAATGATTGATATTGTAATGATCATTGGCTAGATTTTTTAATATTCCAGTTCTCCTAGTATGTTTGAACATCTCAATGTCGTTGTGAAACTCAAATGCTAAAAAATTCTGTTATCTCTGGTTGAGTATCTTGCAAAACCTGAGAATAGCACAGAAAGCATTGATACTGCATTGATTTGACCGCAGATACAGATTGTGTAACATTAATGTATGAAAAATATAAAAATGTATATTTAAAGTTTTTGTTTCAAATGATTGATCAATGTGTGCTTTGCGAAAAAGTAATTTCTTTGTGAAATTTGGTGAAGCAGCTGAATCAAGTTTTTTATAACTTTGTTCACCACTAGTTATGGGTGTAAGAATAAATATTGTTATATCTTCTATAGGCCCTCTGTATTTGCTGCTACACCTAGTAGGAGTTTGATTATTTACAAAAGCACACCAGGAAACATACATCATCCATATGTTAATTCTCCACTAGTGTTCCTCTAGGGTTCTTCTACAGCTGATATTGTGTTCTGGGAATATTCAGAAGCCGTGGAATTGAGAAAGGATGATTGTTACTGTTCATGAACGCTCAGCCAATAGCAGAATTGCTCCCATGCCCTTTGACTAACTGATGATTAAGATAACGTTATGCACCACAGGGTATATTCTGCACTATTATTCCCTCAATTGTAAATGTGTGTGAAACAGCAACAAACAGTCTCTAATGTTGGTTTTCACTTGGTTTGGCATATAGCCTCAAAAGCTGATGTGAATGAAGCCTTACCAATACAATTTTACTTCAAGCTGTTAACTCAACAATTATTACTATTTGACTATTGGACTTTTAACTATTTGACAAACGATCAAGAATTGTCCTGTCATCAGTTGTCTAAAATGTTACTGCACTTTTTTAGACCTGAATAATACATTCATATAAGATAACATGCCATATCTACAAGCACATTAGACTGAAAAGCTTGAATATCTAAAACATTTGTTATAATGACCATAAAAAATAAAAACATTGGCGCACATTAATCAAATCCCACGTTTTAGAAGCCAGTCTTAATAAACCCTATAGTTGCCATCCAGCGGCAATTCTCCAGTTTCTTTGATGTCTTACATTTAGACCATTTTCGTGGATAAACCAGGCGTAGAAAATTATGAATGAGCCCGTTCCCTTCCCAGCCCATGCCATTGGCACTTTTTTAGACCTGGCGTGAGCGTGGGAAGAAGCTGCAGATTCTGCCACACTATGGTGTGCGACAGAATCTGCGCCAGCTATATGCCACAAAAGTGGCATATATCTGGTCATAAATGACCCCCATTGATTTTATATAAGCCATCTCTATTACATATTTTTCATAATGTAACCAGCTCCTTTAAAAAAGCTAATTAGTCATAGAAATAACACTTAGCCCACTGTTGTTTGGAAATATAACAAGAAGCATAATATATATATATATATATATATATATATAAATAAAACACCTTACATATTTAATACATGTATTAAAAAAGTGTATTCTTATGATTTATACAAAGTTGAAAGATAAAAATGTGAAGCAAGCAGCATTTTTAAGAAACATGAAGTTGATAATACAGCAGGTATTCTGAAGTTAAGGACTCGGGTACACAAAAGGACGTCGGGTCCAAACAGCGGGTCCGAAAAAATGGCTTTGCAATCCGGAAGATATGGAGTGGAGTCATGAAGCGGAAGACCGTGGAAGCACTACAGAGTGCTATTTTTTTTGCAGTGCAGACAGATCGCAGACCCATTCAGGTTGAATAGGTCTGCATCTATCAGCATAGGCCACATGGAGAGTACACTTTAATATTGATAACCTAACCTTTGTTTAGGTGTATCAATATTTGATTAATGGGGGGGAAGGTCCAGTGTTCAGCACCGCATTGATCAGCTTTATGAAGGTGTATCAGGACTCCAGCAAGCACCATATAAACCTATCCAGACACTTACCCATTGTGGTTATTCCTGGTACAGCAGCTCACTCCCATTCTCATATATATCATAGTTTTTTCAATCAACCATTCAAATACTGATGACCTATCTGAAGGATAGGCCATTAATATTAAAATGCCAAAACAATGTTACAGAATATATTATAAAGGTATATAAAGGCATACACTTTGATTAATAAAACATCTACATAAAAAGATGGTTGCTGCCATTGTCATCTACTGATCTGAAGTTATAGCCTAGATTATCGCCAATTCTTTAATGGTGCTTAACACTGTCCGATGGGCAGGCAGATTGTCGCTAACGAGCATGTTGACTGTAATCTGCTGGAGTAAAGGTGTCACTGATTACCCGATGAAAAAGCAAAACGCTTATTCAATAGGTGCCTCGGTTTAATGTATACGTTAGAAAAAAGGATATAAAAACACAGCACACCACATTCTTGAACCCTGCAGAGTCCTCCAAAAAAAATATTTTGTAGAATATTCATCGAATATTCGCAAATTTGAATATTCGTTATATTCTACGATTTTTTTACTCGAGAAATCGGCAAGGTAATGATTTTGTAATATGTGAGTTTTCGTGTACAGCAATATAGCGAATATTCGGGAAAAAATATGAATATAGAGCAATTTAGCTAATATAGTGCTATATAGATTGGAAAAAAATTACAACTATAAAAAAAAGATTATAGCACTATATTAGCTAAATTGCTCTATATTCGTTTTTTTTTTCCGAATATTCGCTATATTGCTATAACTTCATTTTTTCGAATATTCGTAATATTCTTAAACAAGAATATATAGCAATATAGCAAATATTTGAAAAAAAATAATGAATATAGAGCAATTTAGCTAATATAGTGCTATAATCTTTTTTTTTAATAGTTGTTATATTCTTGTTTTAGAATATGTTGTTTTAGAATATTACGAATATTCGAAAAAACAAAGTTATAGCAATATAGCGAATATAAAAAAAATTCAAATATAGAGCAATTTAGCTAATATAGTGCTATAATCTTCTTTGTCTAATATTTAATTTGCATAATGAAAATTTGCAAACAACACTACTCCTGAAGTCAAATATACTACAGCCTTCTCATTGGCACACAAGCTAGAAGCAGGGAGGGATCATGTGTACTGATTTAAAAAAAAACTCAAATATTCAAAATTACAACTATATATATCACTATATTCAAAATATTGACACATTTTCGAAGTACCTACATTCGCGATAAAAATTCGAATTTGAATATTCGTGAACAACACTATATGGCATTAGTCTGAGGCATCCGCTTAATATATACGTTTTTTGTATGCATTTAATGGATGGGAAAAACGTGATGTGAACCCACCCTTAGATAATAGAATCTTTCATGTGGTCACCTAAATCACTGTTTGCTGGCAGCAGATGGTGTTATCTAAGCAGCACTCTGCTACCAGCAATCAATGATTCGGTATTAGTGATCACTCCTCCACATGTAAATGCAGCTGAAATTGCTTGTAAGCATACAGAATCACTGCCAACAATCGATTCCTGTAAACACAGGACTATTTGCTGCCAGCAAAATTATTTTGGTGCCACATTAAATATGTGATCACCCATCAAACAAGTATTTGCTCATTCATCGGGTAATCAACAGCATATTTACACAGCACAAATGAGCATTATAGGAGCACTACTTTCCAATAATTGGACCAATTCAAAACTGATTTAAGAGGGCCTTTAGAGATGCAGTTTCCACTCATTATTTATTGGCTTAATGTCAACCTAATGTTGCTATGGTGTCACATTTTCTGAAGTGAACTCTTTACACTGAACACTGTGGGGGGACCTTTATCAAAACTGGTTGATTCTTTCATTTTCTAAAGAAGCTTTCAAAAAATAAACTAAGCCAGTTTATTCTAGAACCGGTTTTGATAAATATCCCCCTATATTTTTATAGGTGAGTTAAGTCAGTTAAGATGTGTCTGTCAACAAGCTTGTCAACACTTTCCAGTAGAAGTAAGCAGAATACAGACTGAATCATTGGGCTATCTAATATATAAAGCTGAGTGTATGTATATGTGTATGTCTGCTAAAGGAATCCGCACCGTCCCATTTACAATCACGAAATTTGGCACACAAGTATATTAGGTGTCCGGTTTCACCTCTCTAGCACATACTGTTCCTAATATATTCCCCAAAAATACATTAGTCAATAGAAGCCTGGTCACATGACCTTTATCAGCCAATAGAAACTTGCAGGTCCTTAGTCTCCACATACACATAGTTTTACACCAGGTTTACATAACCACCCGGACATTTTTCTCCACTGCTGTAGGTCATCTTTAAAGGGGCAGCGCACCGTGGATGACACTGTTAAGTGAGCATAGTGCTGTGGAGGTCACAGTTAAGGGGGCAGGTAGGGTGGCCATTCAAGTCACCCTCAAAAGATGGACTTAAACACAACCTCACCCTGTAGCCAACTGGGATTGACAAAATGAAGTTAAAAATCTACTTCTGTCAGCTTCAGGGGTGGAAGGGAGGTAGAGTGACTTGCTCCCGCTCAGACAGCACAGTGCTGTTCAAAAGGACATCCCTGTGTCCGTGCAGGCCCTGCACTAGACGGAGGGCAGGGAGTCTGAAAGTTGGACTGTCCGGCCTAAAGCCGGACTTTTGACCATCCTAGCGGCAGGCTGCTATGGAGGTCACCATTAAGGGGATGGTCCACTATGGAGATTAGTGTTAATTGCCGTAGAGACCATGGGTTGTTGTGAATATCACTGTTAAGGAGATCGGGTACTGTGGAGGTCACTAATAAAGGGGAGGATACTGTGGAGGTCACTGTTAAAGGGACGGGCTGCTGTGGAGGTTAATGTTAAGAGCGTGGTATGCTGTGGAGGTCACTGTTAAGGGGTAGGATGCTGTGGAGGTCATTGTTAAAGACGTGGGTGCTATGGAGGTCTCTGTTAAGGGGGCAGGAAATGGTGGAGGTCATAGTTAATTGGACAGTCTGCTATGGAGGTCATTGTTATGTTGCTGGGTGCTGTAGTGGTTACTGTTAAGGGGGCGGCGTGTTATGGAGGTCACATTTTAAAGGAACTGAGCTTTGTGGAGGTCATTGTTAAGGGGTCGTGTTATTGGGGAAATCACTGTTAAAGAGACGTGGTACTATGGAGGTCACTAATAAAGGAGTGGCCTCTGTGAAGGTCATTGTTAATGGGGAGGGTGCTGTGGATGTTGCTGTTAAGGGGGCAGACTGCTGTGGAGGTCACTGTTAAAGTGGCTGGGTACTGTCAATATATTTTAACGACACACACAAACATTAAATGAAATAGATTAAATATACCCATGCAAAGTTGTGGCCTTCTGCTAGTAACTGATAAATCAGACAATTAATGTACATACTTTACTTAGCTTCATAGGCAAAAACTAAATATTCAGTTCTTTATTCCAAGAGCTTTGAAGCTGTGTAAGGCTACTTTCCCATCTACTGGTAAGGTTTTAATTCAGGTTTTGAGAGCCTGCAGAGGATCTCAAAACCTGAATTAAATGGTTCAGCTCTGTCCCCATTAAGTTCAATGGGGATTAAACTGATCAGGATACACAAATATGACTCAGTTCAGTTCAATTGCGTTTTGGTTCCGGGCACAAAACGGCTGCAAGCAGCGGTTTTTTTTGCAAGTTTGCAAAACTGAACAAACCTGATCTGGCATGAAAACCAGATCTTTACAGAAAAAATTACAGTAATTTTTATGCCTGATCAGTTTTGATTTAAGACAACCAAATCCGTCTCAAACTGATCCATCAGGATGTATTAAATAGAATGGATGCTTTAAATTCAGGTTTTGAGATCTTCTGCTAGGTCTCAAAACCTGAATTAAAACACAGATCTGAAAGTAGCCTAATAGTTTCCATCAATCACTGTTTTGCAGGAGCAGTCCTTCAGAAAAAGAAGGGCTTGGATGATACTTGGCTAAGTTTTTACAGGAAAATGGGCCACAGCACTCTATTCATAAAATGGCAAGGGTGGGTGCACGTCCAGGTTGTGTTCTAAAGCTCCAACTCCAGAACTATAAATCTCACAAATATTTAGGACAGCACTCCTTAGGTAGTGAAAGATAATGATTTTATTTCATGTTATTTCAGCCGGAATAGGTGGTATGTCAGTTGCAACGTTTCAGGCTTAATAATCGCCCTTCATCAGGCACTCTGAGGACCACACTGTGTATACAGCCGGCGCTGGCTGTATACACAGTGTGGTCCTCAGAGTGCCTGATGAAGGGCGATTATTAAGCCTGAAACGTTGCAACTGACATACCACCTATTCCGGCTGAAATAACATGAAATAAAATCATTATCTTTCACTACCTAAGGAGTGCTGTCCTAAATATTTGTGAGACTTGGCTAAGTTTTGATCTGGACTGATTGTCTTGTAGACTCTTTTTTTTTTTCCCCCTTTTATTTTGGCAGTAACATCATAGGGTATGTATCTTTCTTTGGATACTCTTTGCCTTCTCTCCTGATCAATGTTTAACAAAAACAAAAAAACACAAAAAAATGTATATAACTGTATACAACATAACATTAACAAAGAGGAAACCTGGAAATTGTCAATCTGTAGACAAAAACTTGATTATTTAATTTTGCAGGCATATTGTTTGAATTTCCACACACCACTAGGTGAATGATGCATGTACACAATATTATTAGACAGCCTACCAATTTCAGTTCATGACTGGAAATTTAAGGATTCATAAAAAAGCAATTGCTGGGAAAAAAAAAGATAAATATTACATTACCGTACTTTTTTTCCACTGTACACCAAAAAATTGTTACAGATACTCTATGTATCACGAAACACGAACAATTTTAAGCTTTTTATCCAGCGCATTCCTATATATAGTATGTAAGGCCTTATTGTTGTGGAGAAGTAATGTATGCAAAATGTAGGCTATTACATTATGTGGAAGATTAACCTCTATTGCAGTGCACCTTTCTCTTATAAACCGCTGTGCTTCTTAGATATACATTTTCCTCTTTTGTTGCTGATTCTTCAGCTGCAGCTTTTGAATGTAGCGACAACTTCCCACAGAAAAAGCTGCTGTTATGGCAATGGGATGCATGTTGTTCCAATTGTTGTAGGAATGTCATCACTGAAGGAAGCAAGGTGCTAGAGCGCTGATACACCATATCTTGCAGTGACATTACCATCGAATTCTAATTCTCTCAGAACTCTGTGGATGTTTTCATAGTTATCAATGTGCTCCAGGACTGTCCCATTCAATGATTCTCCTTCATACAAATTATTTTCCAGTGAAGCAACATTGACTATGAAGTAGTATTTCAAATGTTTATCAATAAATAGGAAGACACAATATTTAAACTAATTGGTTTGAATATATTTCTGGCTAATTAACTAACAGTCTGATCGAACTGCTAAACTGTCATTGATTCCTCTTATAACTGGTATAGATTTCTTCTCCTTTCATAATACCTCACTTGTTTAGAACCACAGACTCTACCAGATACACAAGAGATTTGAATATAAGGTCAGGGTTGCTTTTTATAGTTGTGTGACTGCACGGTAAATATTTATTATGTTACCATTATGACCATATGCCAATACAAAACATTGCTTTCTCCATGCTTTCTTCTTAATATATTCTGGAATTGATTGTATAGCATTGTATTAGTGACAAATAGGGAAGCTGCCAATTCCTTCATGTTTCCCTAAAGCAAACCTGTTGTGTTGAATTTACCACCCTTTTCTTCAGTGAGCCCATCAAATAAAAATGAATAGAGTGCCCACAGAACATGTGCATTACCATATTTTGACTGCATCTTAAACATTGCTGTTAATATTGCACCTAGAGAACATGAAAGCACACTCCATTTTATTCCATTATGGGGTACTGAGTGAAGATTGATGGTGGGGGGGGACGGGGGACTTGAGTTTTTATTGATTTTAACACAAAACCCCAATATTATATTAACAAATCTGAATCATCACTGTCTTGATGGTTTCATCACTTACCATTAATTCCTCATAAGCTGATAAGAGCACACTTCTCTCACAGAATTAATGTATACTATGGAGGAATTAATACTGGTATTTTAAGTACTAGTCATTTGCTATTGTCCACTGATCCACAATTATTAAGAATATTCCTTTTAATAAATGTGGCACATCTCAGCCAGCCCATGTGCCAGAAATGAAATGAAAATAACAGCTAGGAGTTGACGTATATTTCAAGTATAATTTCTAATATAAATTACAATTAATGAGTTGGACCACCTAGGCTCCAGTCTGCATTGCCCACTCCAACCTTGTGCTATCTATTTCTTTCAAAAAAAGTGTGGTGTTTCCAAATTCCCAAAAAGTTTATTAGCAACATTTTGATGCCTGGAAACTGGCATACAAGGTTTAATAAATACTCCCCCACCCCTTCAGCCATGTTTGCATTAATTTGATTATATTGTACTGTAAATTGTATGCTCTATTGTTTTTAAGTATGCTTGTTTTTATTTAGTGCAGGGATGCTCACCCTGCGGCCCTACAGCTGTTTTAAAATTACAACTCCCACCATGCCCTTCTGTAGGCTAATAGCTATAGGCTGTCTGTGAATGATGGGAGTTGTAATTTTGCTGGAGGGCCGCAGGTTGAGCATGCCTGATTTAGTGCAAATACAATATAAGAAATATTATTAGAATCTTAGTCAATAAAACAGCCCACCATATCAATTTCCTTACTTAAATTTACTTATTTATATGATTTATTGGGATTATTTAATTGTCAGTAAATGACAATCTAAACAAGTCTGCTTTCCAAATGTGGCATGCTTTGGCAATCATTTAATCTTGTTTCATTTGGACCACTTTATATTAATAAAAAATAAACCACTTCCTACAGTATTCTGTTTTATGTCAGGAACAGGAAGCAAACATTTCTCTTTGCAATATCAAATTTACTATAACCCAATGATTTGATACTTAGTCTATATGTAATTATCTTTCTAACATAAACTGGTCTTTTAATACAATTTCATATTATATTCTTATATTGAGTTAAAAAGTAATAATGCTATTTTCTTTATTTGTAGCATGACCAAAAACATAATTATGTCTTAGCCCACAAGCAACAAGCAAGGTAATGAATCACAGAAAGAGTCTCATGAATTATACAGTTGCCATAAATCACTTTATTGGTGCCATGTGTATTGTATATAACATGGGTGGTTACTTGGGCAAAGAATCCTGGATATAACTTAATATAGATTATTGAAAATAATGTTTCAGATCAATGACTAATGTTCACCTAAAAAATATGGCTTAATAGTTGACTTAAAGGGATTCTGTCACCGGGATTTTGTGTATAGAACTGAGGACATGGGTTGCTAGATGGCCATAGCACATCCGCAATACCCAGTCCCCATTGCTCTCTATGCTTTTATTGTGTAAAAAAAAAAAGACTTGATACATATGCAATTAAACCTGAGATGAATCCTGTCTCTGACTCAGGTTAATTTTCATATGTATCAAATCTTTTTTTTTTTTTTTTTTACACAATAAAAGCACACAGAGCTATGGGAACTGGGTATTGCAGATGTGCTAGCGGCCATCTAGCAACCCATGTCCTCAGCTCTATACACAAAATACCGGTGACAGGTTCCCTTTAATATGTTTCCATTTTAAATCATATATATGTGATTTAATATTTTCCCTTATAAAAAAAAAATCCATTTTAAATCCTAAGCTCAGCTCCTCCTCAGCTTTACAGTGCTTTGAAAAAGTATTTATGCCAATTTAAATTTTCCACTTTTTTCACGTTACACCCACAAACTTAATGCATTCTTTTGAGATTTTATGTGATTAACACAAAGTGGCAAGTATGTGTGAAGTGAAAAGAAAATAATATATGGTTTATAACATTTTTAATTTATTGAAATCTGGAAAGTATGGTGTGCATTTGCACTCCACTTCTACTCTGATACCCCTAAATAATATCCAGTCTAACCAATTGCCTTTGTAAGTCACCTAATTAGTAAATAGAGTCCACCTATGTATAATTTTTTTTCAGTATAACTACAGCTGTTTTGTGAAGGCCTCAGAGGTTTGTTAGAGAATATTAGTAATCAAGCAGCATCATGTGAACCAAGAAACACACCAGACAGGTCAGAAATAAAGTTATGAAAAATTATAAATCACGGTTAGGTTATAAAAAAAAAATCCTAAGCTCTGAACATCTGAGAGAGCACTGACACATGGCCTTCCACCTAAACGCTGGGTTCACACCCATTGTCGCGCGTTCCCGAAAGTCTATGTACGGGAACGAGCGACAAGACGCCCCAAAGAAGCTCATATACTTCTTGGGGCGTCGGGCGTTTTACAGCGTGATCGTACGCGCTGTAAAACGCCCAGGTGAGAACCATGCCGATAGGGAAGCATTGGTTTCTCCTTGTTGATCGTTTTACAGCACGTAGGAACGCGCTGTAAAACGCTCAGGTGTTAACCCAGCCAAACTGACAGCCCGGGCAAAGAGAGCACTAATTAGAGAAGCAGCCATGAGGCCCAAAAACTTTTTTGAAAGCAATCCATAAGAAGTCCTGTTTGCAGTTTTCCACAAACCATATAGAGGACACAGCAAACATATAGAAGGTGCTTTGGTCAGATAAGACTAAAGGTGAACTGTTTGGCCTAAATGAAAAACTCTATGTGTGGCCTAAAATAGCACTTCACCCTGAACACACCATCCAAGCCTTGAAACATCATGGTGGCAGCATCATCCTGTAGCAATGCTTTTAATCAACAAGGACAGGGAAGCTGATCAGAGTTGATAGGAAGATGGATGGATCTAAATATAGCGCATTCTTGGAGGAAAACCTGGTAGAGGTTACAAAAAACTTGACACTGGAGGTTCACCTTCCAGCAGGACAATGATCCTAAACATATGGCCAAAGCTACAATGGAGTGGTTTAGATCAAAGCATATTTATATGTTAGAATGGAGTCCAGACCTAAATCTCATGGAGAATCTGTGGCAAGACTTGAAAATTGCTGTTCACATACACTCTCCATCCAATCTGACTGAGTTTGAGCTATTTTGCAAAGAAGAATGGTAGAAAAAAATTCAGTCTCTATTTGTGCAAAGCTAGTAGAGGCATACCCCAAATGAACTGTAGCTGTAATTTCAGTGAAAAGGGGTCCCACAAAATATTACCTCAGGGGGCCTGAATACAATTACACAACATACTTTTCAGATTTTTATTTATAAAAAAAAATTGTATCATTTTTTTCACTTCACACATACAATACTTGCTACTTTGTGTTGGTCTATCATATAAAATCCCAATAAAAATGTTTTAAGTTTTTGAGTGTAATGTTGAGAAGTTCAAGAGGTATGAAAACTTTTTGAAGGCACTATATTAAAATGGTGTTTGACTTGGAATAATAAACACCTCTGCCTTGTATTTAGCAGGAAATATTTTTGAATAGAACATAATCCATTTGTTTACATTGAGCTATACACTGTGTTCATCTCTATATAGCACAATACAAACATTAACAATACATTAATAAGTGCCTTGCGGTAAGTTTGTAAATTGATAAATGCAATTTGCTGCAGTTGGAAAACCTCTTTAACTCCTTAATGACCAATGAAGTACTGTGTATGTCATGAAATGGTGTTAGTTACCGCATCTTGACATAAACAGTACGTCATGAGATCAAAGTGTCACCGCAAGTACATTTGCAGTGAAACCGACATGTAAAATGGTGTCACGGACAGCAGAGCTGACCAGGCACCCGGCATCGGACCAATCAGCATAGTCCCTGCATTTTAATCGATTAGATTGGTCAGTCAGATTTGACTAACCAATCGCAGCGTTCAGCAGCTCAGCTCCTATCTCCTCAGTGAGTGTTGAGGAGATTTGGGCTATGCTACTGTGTCGATCACCCCCCCCTCCGACATTCAGGATGGCCGAGCAGGACCCCCCAGCCCTCCCCACCCCCATCATCTTTAAGGATGTTACAGGATGGTCGAGCGGAAGTAGATTGTCAGCTATAACATATAACTGACAATCTACTGTAACGGCGGACATCGGTGCTGGCACTGATGTTTTCCGTTTAACCCCTTCCATTCCACGGACCATAGGGACTGCTATATGGAAGGGGTTAACAGGGAGGAATCTCCCTCCCCTATATGGCGCTATGCTGCTATGGCAGCACCCCGATTGATCATAGCAAAGGGATGGAGCTCCTTGCCCTTCCCAACGGGCTGCTGCTATGCTGTGGCAGTGTCCCGATGGTTACCATGTCAACTGTACACATTACACAGGCATCCAGGCTTGCCTTAGTATGTATTCCTGACAGGGTTCTGCCAGAGGTAATAGCCTGATCAGGCTTACTGTGAATGAAAATGCACTGCAGTACACTATGTAGTGTACTGCAGTATATTGTAGAGCCATCAGACCCAATGGAGTCTGATACAAAAAAGTGTAAAACAAAGTGTAAAAAAAAAAGAAAAAGTAAAAAAAAAATGTAAAAAAAAAATCTAACATTTTCCCATATACATACATTTATAATTGGGTAAAAATGAAGAAAAGAAAATAACCTAAACATGTTTGGTATCTCCATGTCAGTAACAACCAGCTCTATAAAAAAAAAAAATCACATGATCTAACCCCTCAGGTGAACAGCCTAAAAAAAAAAAAAAACAGTCACCTATAATCACAAAAAGTGCAACACCGAGCGATCAAAAAGGCATATGCCCCCCAAAATAGTACCAATCAAACTGACATGTCATCCCACAATCGGCCCAAAAATTAAAAAAGCTATGGCTCTCAGACTATGGAGACACTAAAGCATTATTTTTTTGCTTAAAAAATGCTATTATTGTGTAAAACTTAATAATTATTGTGTAAAACTTAATAAAATAAATAAGAAAAGTATACATATTAGGTATTGCCACATCCGTAATGACCTACTCTATAAAATTAGTAAATGACCTAATCCCTCAGTTGAACGCCATAAAAATAAATAAATAAAAACTATGCCAATTTTTTTGTAACCTTGCCCCAAATATTGTAATAATAAGTAATCAAAATATCCTATGTACCCAAAAATGGTACCAATAAAAACATCAACTCTTCCTACAAAAAGCGAGCCCCTGCACAAGACGATCGGCAAAATAATAAAAAAGGGGGGGTTCAAAAAATGGAGACACAAAAACATATTTTTTTTCAAAATGCTTTTTTATGTAAAACTGAAACAAAGTAGACATATTTGATATCATTGCATCCGTAACAACCTGCTCTATAAAAATAGCACATGATCTAAACTGTCAGATGGACGTTATAAAAAACAAAAAATAAAAATGGTGCCAAAGCATCCATTCTTTTGTTACCTCTTCTCACCAAAAACATTAAATAAAGCAATTAAAAATCATATATACCCCAAAATGGTACCATTAAAACTGTCACCTTATCCCGCCGTTTCCAAAATGGGGTCACTTTTTTATTTCTTCTACTGTAGGGTGCATATGGGGAGCTTCAAATGGGACATGGTATTCAAAACCAGCCCAGAAAAATCTGCCTTCCAAAAATCATATTGTGCTCCTTTTCTACTGCGCCCTGCCATGCGCCTATACTGCAGTTTACCACCACATGTGGGGTGTTTCTATAAACTGCAGAATCAGCGTAATAAATACTGAGTTTTGCTTGGCTGTTAACCCTCGATGTATTAAAGAAAAAAAAAAGGATTGAAATGGAAAATCTGCCCAAAAAGTAAAATTTAGAAATTTCATCTCCATTTTCCTTTAATTCTTGTGAAATACCTAAAGGGTTAACAAAGTTTGTAAAATTATTTTTGAGTAAATTCAGGGGTGTAGTTTCCAAAATGGGATAATTTATGGGGGGTTTCTACTATGTAAGCCCCAAAAAGATCTGAACTGTTCCTTAAAAAGTGGGTTTTCGAAAATCTCTTACAAATTTTAAGAATTGCTTCTAAAATTGTAAGCCTTCGTCCCCCCCCCCCCCAAAAAAAATGACATTTACAAAATGATGCCAACATAAAGTGGACATATGAGGAATGTTAAGGAATAAATATTTTATGAGGTATCACTTTCTGTTTTAAAAGAATAGAAATATACATTTTGAAAATTGCTAATTTTTCAACATTTTTGGCAAATTTGTGATTTTTTTCATTAATAAAGGTTAACTATATTGTTAAATTTATGACATGAAGTACAATGTGTCACGAGAAAACAATCTCAGAATGGCTTGGATAAGTAAAAGTGTTTCAAAGTTATTACCATATAAATTGATATACCGTATTTTTCGCCCTATAAGACGCACCGGGCCATAAGATGCACCTAGTTTTTGAGAAGGAAAAAAAATAAAAATAATTTTTGAACCAATAGGTGTGCTTTTGAACTGATGGTGGTCTGTGGATGACACTATTATGAGGGATCTGTGGATGACACACTGTTATGGGGGTCTGTGGATGATACATTGTTATGGGGGTCTGTGGATGGCACTGTTATGCTATGTGTCATCCACAGATCCCCCCCAAAACAGTGTCCCTGTTTAGTGAATGGCTCCCAATACACGGGGTGGAGGTCGGCATCTTGTTTTGTAATGGCAGCGGGCCCGGTTCAGTCACTGTACTTCCATAGCAGGCAGAAGGCCGGGTGAGCGTGTGGGAGGCGGCAGCGTAACTCACTATGTCATGCACCTGCACCGCCAGCTTCATTCATAAAGTCGGCCAAGCAGGTGCGTGACGTAAGTTAGTTATGCTGTTGGCTTCCTCTCGTTCGCCCCGGCCACCTGCCTGCTATGGAGGTTAGTAGTAAGTACCGTACTACAGCCTGGATTGGAGATGAATTAACATTGCCTATATGATTACTACAGTGAGCGGGGCCCGGTACAGTTACTGCACCCAGTCCCTCCTCCCTCCCGCTGATACACACGTTGGCCTCGCTGTGTATCAGTGTAAAATTGCAGCATTTGCCCCATAAGACGCAGTGCTATTTCCCCCCCACACACTTTTACGGGGGGAATACGGTATGTCAGATTTTGAAAAATAAGTCTGGTCACGAAGGTGCAAAATTTCCCGGTTATTAAGGGGTTAATGTGTTTTAAAGTCAAAAGATTGTATTGAAGTATGATTCCACTTTATATTAATAATAAAAAAATATATATAAATACTGTCAACTTCCCATTATGGATATAGTTTTGACTGGAGACCACTAGAAGCTATCTCTGATTGACATTAGTTTTAACAAATGTGGTTAAGCCTGAAATATCCTCATCTCCCTGTCTGCATGATTATGCTATCATAAACGCAAGGAATTGTGATCATGCATGTTAATAGGTGAGAAGGATTATTATTTTATCGTTCTTAAGAACAACAGTTGTTTGCGGAAATCAAAATGGCAGCCAGTGACAGGCCCTGGGGTTTGTCTGTCAATTACTTCTATTATATTTAACTTATAATTTCTATTACTTTGCTGATTATTTCATAATGAAATCTAAAATTGCACTTTAGGATTACTAATAAAATCTTATGTTCATGTTGTGTCTCCATCAAAATACAGATCTCCAGTGACATTGATGAACATATGCAGCAAGTGAACTCAGAGTGATCAGCATGTCCCAACTAGTGATAAGCGGAAGGAGTCATATTCAAATTCGTGATATTTAGCGAATATTTTGTAGAATATGTGTTGAATATTTGCAAATTTGTATATTTGTTATAATCTCTCTGATACCAGCAGTAGTAAGATATGATAATTAGCTAATATTTTTCCAAGAAATGCAGAGCATTACACTCATGCATATACTTGGTGATCTCCCAAATAAGAACTAGCACCCCCACACAAAGCTTCTCAGTTAAACAGCGTAATTTTACTCTTGAGACCCTCAGTTTTATTTTCCTTTTGGAAGGAGATGTATAATCCTTCATATAAGATAGGGCCGGGGCTATTCATAGGATTCAGATATATTGGGCAGACTAGATGGGCCAAATGGTTCTTATCTGCCGACACATTCTATGTTTCTATGTTTCTATAATAGAAGAATATTCAGTATTATTTTTCTTTTAGTAGGAGAATTAACTTAAATGTCTCTTTCCAGTGGAGTATTATGCATTTTTTTTCTCTGGTCTTCTATGTTACATATGTTTTTCTGTAATTTGAGATAAATAACGTGAGTCATGGGAGATCTTAGAATCATATAAATAGCAATTTTTAGGGCAACTGGGGCATATTTGATTTGAATAGATTTTTTTGTTTTTTCAGCGGATTGGAAATAAAACAACTTTCCAGAAATTCACTTACCTATATTTTGTAGATAAGTCTAAACGTGATACAATGAGCCACATTTTGCCTCATTTTAACCCAAATTGCATTCATAATTTCTATCTAGATTTATTCCTACCCCATCTGTATAAATAGACAATTTCCTTTTTTTGAGTTCAGAACAAAAATATAATGGTAATAAATAACCTACTGACACAGGTAAGTGGGTGCAGTAATAATGTTTTGCTTTTTAAAGAACAATACATTATTTTTTATTTAAATAAAGCTTTTAAAGTTGCAGTTTAAAGAACTGCCAACAAAAAAATAGATTTAATTTAAGAACATCAATTGTTCAGAGTCTGTAAGAACTAAATATGAAGTCTGCTATTCAGTTTTACAATATGAATGCTTCTCCATTTATTTCTTTATGAAGTATCTCTTATACAGAAATAGCATAGAAAAGTAGCTGAATGCACATATACGTATACATTATTTTCCACTATTAATGTTTGTATTTTTAAAGAAAAATTAGGGAAAATATATTAATGAATTATAACTAGTGTTACAAACTTAGCGAGTTTGGGAACCCGAACTTTGCCAGAAAAGTTTGGGTTCCAGTTCAGTGTTCGGGCATTTAATAAAGCTTTTGAAAGGCTTCAGGGCAGCCAATCAACAAGCTTTTAAGCTGTAGGCACTTAAAAGCCATCATAGCTATGCCTAGTAATGGCATGGCTGTGATTGGCCGGTGCATCATCTGACCCAGTTTCTATACAACCTTGATCACGTCTAGCACCGCCCATCGGCTCTGAGTAGTGCAGGGCCAGGCAGCTAAAGTTAGAGAGAGTGTTAGGAATCTGGCTATTTGTTTTGTGGGTGACCTATAATGATTTTTTGTGGGTGCAATACACCAGCTTTGCACCCCTGACATCGAAATAAAATAATAAATCTGGCTGTTAATTCTATTGGTGACCTATAGTACTTTTTTTGTGGGTGCAATGCAACATTTTTGTACCCCTGACACAAAAATATAATAGTTAATCCGTCTGTTAGTTTGACTGTTAACATATACCCATTTTGGTGTGAGATACACATGCACTGCATATATGACAGGGAACATGGTCAATCTGTGCCAGCTACATGCTTTAATGAAACAGCTTCCTCACGTGCACATAGGTGACAGTACGTTCAGTGTCATTTTGTAGGCCCGAATACCGGTGTGCGAATGGTGAGGCCAGAACAAGTAGAAGCAGTAGTACATTGGATGGCTGAACGTGCCTCCAGTTCCTTCATACTGTCTACCACCCGGTCCCCTGCTTAAACTGCAGAGTTGGCACCTACAGCCCATGGGCATCTGTCTTTCAGCTCACTTCCTTGCAAATCAGTCAAGCAGTCTGAGCCCCCAGTCATGCAGCAGTCTCTTATGCTTTTTGATGTCTCTGCTGGCAGGGCTTCCATGGGACATCCACCTAGCCCTGCCCCAGATATGGAAGAGATTGAGTGCACTCATGCCCAACCACTTATGTTTCAGGATGTGGACATGGGAGGACCACTGCAGCATGTCTCTGATGATGATGATGACGAAACATAGGTGCCAACTGCTGTGGCTTTCTGCCATGTGCAGACCGGCAAGGATGGCAGGCGTGAAAAGTGGGTGGAAGATGATGTGGAGGATGATGAGGTCCTACACCCCACATGGACTCCAAGGTCATGCAAGTGACATGTGCAGTTCGGAGGAAGAGGTGGTGGTCACACAGCGCCAGCTGCACAGCAAAAGAGGGAGCAGGGTGCAAAAGCAGAGTGGCCGTCCCCTAGCCAGTATGCCTGCTACTGCCCACCACACCCAGGGACTGAGCACACCAAAGTCAGCTCCAAGAAGTTCCCTGGTGTGGCAGTTCTTCAGACAATGTGCTGACGAGAAGACGTGAGTGGTTTGCAAGCTATGCAATCAGAACCTGAAGTGTGGCATAAATGTTCCAAACCTGACCACCACCTGCATAATCAGATAACTAAATGCAAAGCACGAGCTGCAGTGTAGTACACATCTTAAAAACCACAAAATATCTCAGATTCCTCTTGCTCCTTCTTCTGCTGTGGTCTCAGCCTCTTCCTCACCCTCTAGAGTGACAGTGGCAACTGCCACCACGCAAACAGAGGATGTGGCAGCAACACCACCACCTCCTCCACCGTCACCCAGCATGTCCACAATGTCCCATGGAATCATTCAGCTGTCCATTCTTCACTGGAGAGAAAGAGAAAGTACCCCCCTACCTATCCGCGATCCCTGGCCCTGAATGCCTGCATTTCTAAATTCCTGGCCTTCGAAATGCTGTCATTGCATCTGGTGGAGACAGAGACTTTAAAAACCTTATGGCGGTGGCTGTCCCATAGTACATGGTTCCCAGCTGCCACTACTATTCCAGGTGAGCCATCCCTGCCCTGCACAACCAAGTGGCAGACTAAATCAGGTGTGCACTGCGCAACGCCATCTGTGGCAAGGCCCACATAACTACCGATACGTGGACCAGTAAGCACGGGCAGGGACGTTATATCAGCCTACATACTGAACACTGAGTAAATGCAGTGGCGGCTGGGCCTGAGGTGAATAGCATTTTGGCTCATGTCCTACCACCACCGAGGATTGCAAAACATTTCTTGTTGCCTCCTACTCCGCTTCATCCTCTACTGCCTCCTTATCCAGTCAGCGTAACACCTTCACTACCAACTTCAACACAGCCAGGGTGAAACAACAGCAGGCTGTTTTGAAACTCATCTGTTTGGGAGAAAAACCACACACCGCGCAGGAGCTATGGATAGGCATGGAACAACAGACCGATGAATGGTTGATGCCACTGAGCCTCAAGCCACAAGGGTTGTGTGCAAAAACGGGTGAAATTGAGTAGCAGCTCTGGGGCTAGCCGGTTTGACACAAATCCATTGCCTGGCACGTGTGCTGAATTTGGTGATGCAGAAGTCCCTGAAAAATTGTTCTAATATGTCAGAGCTGCTGCAGAAAGTGCAGCCGGTCTGGGCACACTTTTTGCTGCTGCTTTCCTGTCTTTGCTGCAGCATAACTTCAGCCTTTCCACTCACCACCTGATATGCAACATACCCGCAAGGTGAAACTACACCTTGCACATGCTGGAGAGTCTATGCGAGCAGAAGCAGTTGATAGAGTTTCAGCTGCAGCGCGCACGGGTGATTCGCTCTGCTTCACCACCAACGAGTAGGCTTCCATGACGGACGTGTGTGGTGTGTTGTGCTGCAGCTGGCCAGTGCTGATGACGCAGTTTTCAAGGTTACTATCCCACTTCTATGTCTCCTTGAAAAAACACTTTGGGTGATGATGGAAGAGGATGTGGCGCAGGAGGAAGAGGGATCATTACCACGGTTATCAGGCCAGTCATTGACAAGTGGCTCGGAGGATGGGTTAATGCACCAACAGAGAAATGGGAAAACAACTCTCCAGTCAGGGGACAGTTCTGCAGGATGAGGAGGATGATAATGATGAGAAACTGTGTTTACAGCAGGGTGGCACCCAAATCAGTTTATGGCATCAATGGTGTGTGGCTGAGGGGGATACAGAGGACACAGACAATACACCTCCCACAGAGGGCAGCTTGTTGTTGGCTCTGGGCAGCCTGGCACACATGAGCGACTACATGCTGCAGTGCCTGCGCAATGACCGCAAAGTTGCCCACATTCTAACCAGCGCTGAGTACAAGCGCACGCTGGTAGACGCGCTGCTGATGGCATTCACACCCGACAGTGGGGGCTCAGTGGATGCACAAGGTGAAGGCAGAGGAGGAGGAGTAAGAAGTTTCCAACGCAGCTGGGGCACCGCCAGCACCTCACAAGGGAGGGTTAGCATGGCCGAAATATGGAAAAGCCTTGTCAGCATGCCACAACAACCAGTACCACCAGCTGATATGGAACATCTTAGCATGAGGCAGCATTTCAGCCACATAGTGGAACAGTAGATCTGCATATGCCTACATCTACTGACTGATGGGTCTGTTCCATTCAACTTCTGGGTCTCAAAATTGGGAACATGGCCTGAGCTTTTACTTTTTGCCTTGGAGGTGCTGGCCTGCCCTGTAGCAAGTGTATTATCCGAATATGTGCTTAGCATGGCAGGGGAGGGGGTAATCACAGACAAGCGCAGCCGCCTGTCCACACCCAACGTGGACAAGCTCATGTTTAATAAAATGAACCAGGCATGGATCCCACTGGACTTGTCCGTACCTTCTGCGAAGTAGACAAGTTTACCGGCCACACCCAGTCATTGTTATACTCCAGCGAACTTTCTCTTTGCGTTCTCTTTTTTATTTCCCATTGTTTTGGGGTCTTCCCAAATTTATTCCACCTACATCCCCATGTCCACCGCTTCCTCAGCCTCCTACTCCACTTTGACCTTCACCTCCTATTTCAAGATTTTTATTTTTTAAATTTTGTTTATATTCTATGTTAATTTAAGTGATTTCCCTATCCACATTTGTTTACAGGGCAACTGTCTTGTTCTTAACCCTATTTTGCTTCCTTTTGCAGCCCTCTAGCTTTAACTATGACTATTTAAAGCCATTTCAGTGCACCAAATTTCAGTTCCCCATTGACCCACAGTTCGGCCGAACCCAGTGAGCCGGAACATCCACAGTTCCGCTCACCCCTAATTCTAACACATAAGGTTCATTAATATCTCTGTGTTTCTAATTAGATCATGACTTTCTGAAGATGAACACCTAGTTGATTGATAATCAAAAATATTGCTATCATAGGTATACATACTGACAAAAAGACAAAAAATGATCTATTTAAAGAAAAATCTAACTATTTAAGTAGCAATGAATAGGTCAGAGTAGGGTGCATATCCCTGAATAAGACTCAAACTCAAATGAAAAAAAAAATGGCAGCACATTAAGATGGTATAAAAAGTGAATAGGAGGATTTAAGACTGTTGTTTCTTTATTACACTCATTTTTTTTTTTTTTTTTTTTTTACAAATGCTATAACCTGGTGTAAGATTTGTTAGAAGGCTCACACTTCTTAATAATTTTGGCTTAACTCGGGAGCTCAGAAATCAGTGTCAACTAGGAGCTGTTCTATTGTAATTAATGTCAGTTTGCTAGTTCAACATTTATCTGGCCATCTAGGCTACAATCCCTAAAAAGCTAAAAATTGGTTTGGCGCCACTATTCTGACACAAGGATCTTGAGTAATTCCCTTCAATGTGTTTTATTCCCTCACATGTTCACATACAAAATTGCAGCCCTTTAACTTAAAAAAAGGCCCCAGGATAGGAGCTGAATCAAAGCAAATTGACACATTTTTTTCCATAAATTTTAGCTTATTTTTTTTAAGCATATTTTAACTAGTATATTAGAGAATTACATTTTTAAACACTCCCTATTTATATTTAATATTGGAAAAGCACCATTAATGAGTGGTAGAAATTTGCAAGGACAACTGGATAAAGATGGTGGTATTATTTATAGCAACCAACTATATGGAATTCATTGTCCCCAAAACTGATCTCCTCAATTTTGGGGACAACTTCAGGTGTGGACACTGCTCTATGTGTAAACAGATGCAGAGAGGGGCACACCTGAAAATTGGAATGGTAAAACACAGAGTGAGAGACTTCATTACTTGTAGGTCCACCTTTGTAGTTTATGCCCTTTTCTGCCCCTGCGGCCAATTTTATATTGGCAAAACCTTTAGACCTCTCTTCTGTTCGTTTCAGAGAGCACAAGCGTAGCCTTAAAACAGAAATTGGAGCTACTAGATTAATACAGCATATGAAAGAAACACACCAAAACCGTGAGGACCTCTTACAGGTTGCAGGTCTAGAAATAGTGAAATTACCGCCTCGCGGCAGAGACAGAAAAAAGCTTCTCCTACAGAGAGAAGCATTATGGATTATTAAGACAGAAGCGATGGGACCATTAGGTTTTAATGATAGGAATGATTTATTTGTTTTTGTTTGATACACTGTGATTTTTGGTCCTATAGAGTATTGAATGAGTTAATACCTTGTTCCTCTATGTGATGTGGTAGGGGGAGTGGCTTGACCTGACCTTTATAGGTCAGTCACTCACCTCCACAGCATGAAAGGCATGATGAAGCGCATTTAGCGTGAAACGGCTGTACCTTTACTGATCTATGTGCACAGAGCTGCTTGTACCCGATTTTAACAAGTTTAATAAACTGGACGTTTTACTTTGGAATTGGTGAGTGCCGCTATTTCTTCTCATCTCTCCTTTAAATTTACCACTGTGTCTGCCTCAGCAGAGCACCATCGTATCCATTCACTGAATCGCACTACTTGTGTCTTCCTCTCAATCCTGCATACTGGTCAGGTGTAGCAGTGCTGGCAGCGCTTTCTTCTCCTGATTGATCTCCTCAATTACCAAAAATCTATCAATTTATCTATCTATCTATTTATCTTTTATTCATCCATCTATCCATTCTTCAGTGTGTCCCAATAATTCTCCAAGACAAATTTTATCTCAATTCTAGAGTTCAATATAACAATCTGAAATCTATTTGAAATATACAGTATATATTTTTTAAGGTTCCTTTACACAGGTTGACAAGCTTTCCTAGGAACATTCCTTTCTGATAATTGCAGTGTCTAAGGGTATTGCCAATCACTTGATGAATGAGAAAACATTCATTCATTGGGTAAAAGCCTGCTTTACACAGGCACCTAAATCATGGTTTATGGGCAGCCATTCTGTGTAAACAGAGATCTACTGTCCAGAAACAATGAATCTACAGGGGGACCAATGACTGCAGTATCGATTTAGTGCCCATACAGTGGAGGTGATCACTCAAAATTAATTATCTTTCAGAAATGAATGATCTGCACAGATGGCCCATGCAAAGGGGACAACATTCACAAACATATTCTCTGACAAAATGACCTCCTAGAGCATAGTCATAGAGCAGTGATGGCTAACCTTGGCACTCCAGCTGTGGTGAAACTTAAAGGGGTTGTCTCATTCAGCAAGTGGCATTTGTCATGTAGAAAAGAGCAAAGCATTTACTAATTAGTGTGATTGTCTATATTACTTCTAGAGATGAGCAAATTAGCTGGTTCGCACTCCTTTTACTCCCTTGTCAGCTGATTCCACATAGCTGTCTACAGAACCTGTTCTATTAAACACTTATACAAAAAGAGACCCTCAACAGAGTGGAGAGGGTGTCAGCAGTAAGTTTGTGTTGACGTCACTGATTAATTTTCCCCATTCTCTGATCCGTCAGAACAATTACCCAGAAAAAACTGATCCTGTCTGTGGAGCATACGCCTTCACTCAGTCCGCATTTGCTTAATAATCCTTCTGTATTGCTAAAGGCATAAAATGAGTGGATCTAAAACAGTGATGACATGTGAATGAAATATTTGCATGTCTTCTGTGTTTTCTACCCACTCCTGCTTTTGGCTACTAAATTATAAGCCAATTTTGATTGGACCATGCAGGCCTTAAAGCTACTACACAGATAGGATCCGTTGTGTGTTTCGTTTTTACTTCCTTCTGACAGATCAGAAGAAGTGTCAAATAAATTATGACGTCAGCCAAGCCAAAAGTCAAAATAGCGGACCAGTCATGAAGTGGGGAGGGTAGGAACAGCATGAGAAGTCCACAGAGTGGACCTTTCACATAGTGGTGAGGTGAAAGCAGCATAAGGAAACCACAGAGTGGCCCATTGACAGGGTCTGGAGGTGGCAGCAGCATAATGAGAGAACACAGAGCGGCACAATGACAGAGTCTGGAGGTAGCAGCAGCATGAGGAGGCCACAGAATGGCACAATGATAGAGTCAGAAGGTGGCAACAGCATCGGAGGCCACAGAGTAGCACAATGACAAAGTCTGGAGGTGGCAGCAGCATGAGGAGACCACAGAGTGGCACAATGACAGAGTCTGGAGGTGGCGGTGTTCTGCCAGATTCCTATACCTTGGCAGAATGCTATACTGGAAGTGACACGGCGGCATCGGAATCAGCTGGAGGAGGGTGTTTGTGGATCTACGCAAGTGGATTCATAAAAATAATGGCACCGCCGCGGGAGAAGCACTGACACTCTGGACAGGATACAAGATACACAGAATGCAGCAAAACAAATCTCTATGCAAGAAGCTGGGGATAAAGGTCACCTCCTGACAAATCCCTACTAACTCTCCCTAGACTTCTATGCCCACATTCAGACCCTGAAGGTGGGTATGAGGACCTAGGCTAAAGATTCCCTAAAATCCCTAAGATGGTGAAAGGGGGAAAGAGGCAGCCTGCTACCTCAGGACCTGGAGGGGGCAGGCATCTCTCTAACAGCCTAGACAGACAATCAGCCTAGACAGACAATCACAAGAAAACAAAACCAACTTACCTTGTACTGAGCAGGAACAGCCATCCTTCCCTCCTTCCTTCCTCTGAACAAGACAGAAGCTATAACCCGCACAGGACACTGGGAGTGGGCGTAATTTAAGCTCATACCAACGACCCCACCCAGTGCACCTGAAGGGAGGCGGATACAGCTCAACTCCAAAACAATAACAAAAGGCTACACATGTGCTGCTAACCTAGCAGACCTCCGCACATGACCTGAGCAGGGCATGACAAGCGCCTACTTCATTTGCATGCACAAAACCGTACACCACGCATGCACACTCAGGGGTTGGTAGATTTTTCAGTGCAAAATGTTCCATCACATCTTCCTACCCCTGAGTGCACACGTGCAGACACAGGCAGTGAGGCGCAGTTCAGCCTCACCACATAGCAGAGCTGAGTGCAGGTTATTGGGGTGGTGGCATCATCCACATAGCAGAGCTGAGTGCGGTCCCTGAGTGCACACACGCGGTGTATGGTTTCACGCATGCAAATGAAGTAGGTGCTTCTCTCACGTCGGTGCAATTATTTCTATGAATCCAGTGGCTCTGCACTTGCACAGCTGATTCCGATGCGGCTGCGTCACTTCGGGTATAGCATTCTGCCAAAGTATAGGAATCTGGCAGAACAGCGGCAGTGTTAGAAGGCCACAGAGTTGCAAGGTGACATACTGTGGAGGTGGGTGGCTATTCCAGTTCCCCGCTGAAGATGGTGGGTGAAAGAAGGAGCACTTGGTATAAGATGTGTGACATCAGGCGGGTAACAGCATCAGAATAGTAGCTGAGGCAGGTAGCGAGAAGAAACCGGTCTCTTTTGTCAAATTGTTGGTGTGGCACCATGGATGATCTAGTCTGATGCATCAGGCATTGGTGTGTGGAAATACCAGCTGATTTACGCCTGATTTATCTTGATGCAGTGTCCCACTATGTGCTATATGTGGGCACTTTAAACTCTTGTTAAATGACATATCAAATGTATTGTGGTATCATGCTGCAGTTCCCTTTAACAGGCTGGCAGTGTCATTTACCTTTATTCAAATAATCGCACGCTGGTGGAGCTAACCAGCTATTGTGGAAAATCACCTTTATTTTATTAATTCACCATTTATATAAACATTCATTAAAATGTTATTTAAAAATACATCAAAATATTATACACTAATTATTGACCCAGGTATATATCATGCGGAGCTCACGCATAAAAATTAATTAAAAATTATAAAAAATATAAACAAATAGCAGAACAGTTTATTGTAACTATGTTTTGGGACGGTGATTCATTCGATGGGTGCTATTGTCCATGTGTAAATATTAGCATCAGATTAATTGCAAATAGTCCCATATGTCAATTTTTTGTATTGTATTAATACTTGATATTGCCTATATCCATGCATTTATATCTTGCACATTCAGTAGGAAGTGTGCACGTAGGGTGTTAATCGCTGCACGCTGTAAGAGTGCCAGCCAGTGCAGCAATTAAAACCCCACGTGTACACTAAATACTGAATGTGCAAAATATAAATGCACGGATATATGAAATGCAAAGTACTGATAGAATCAAAAAATAGACATATGGGACTAGCTGCAATTAATCCTATGCTAATATATTCACACATGAACAATAACACCTATCAAATGAATCACCGTCCAAAAACACAGTTACAATAAACTGGCTATTTTTATTTAATTTTGATAAATTTTTATGCGTGAGTGCCACATGATATATACTTGGGTCAATAATTAATGTATAATATTTTGATGTATTTTTCAAATAACATTTTAATGGATGTTTATACAAATGGTGTATTAATACAATATAGGTGATTTGTTGAGAGCCACTCAACAAATCAAGATTATTTACCTTTATTCGTCCCTAGGCACCACTTATATATATATAGCTGTGAGGGGCTGTATAGTTAGTGTGTCCGATGCTAATGAAGAGATGAGGAAGTTAATGGAGGAGATGGAAATTTGTATTTCCACCCAAATAATAATAAAAAAAAAAAAAATTAACACATGTAAGTGGGGCACCTAATGCAAAATACAAGATTTGTTGTCCACCCAAATAATTCAAAAAATATTTTAACGCATATACTGTAAGTGCAGCACTTAATGCAGAATACAAGATTTTTTGTCCACCGAAATAATTCAAAAAAGATTTTACCGCATATAAGTGTAGCGCTTAATGCTGAGGACAAGATTTTTTTGTCCACCAAAATAATTCAAAAAAGATTTTACTGCATAAAAGTGCAGAGCTTAATGCTGAATAAAAGACTTTTTGTCCACCAAAATAATTCAAAAAAGATTTTACTGCATATAACTGCAGCGCTGAACGCTGAATAATTTTTTTTTCCAACAAAATAAGTCCCAAAAGATTTTACTGCATATAACTGCTGTGCTAAACGCCAAATATCTTTTTATTTTTCTACTGATATATGCCACTAAAGGCTTTACCACATATAACTGGAACAGTGAATGCCAAGTATATTTTAATTTTCCCACATATATTTGCCACTAAAGGCTTTTCAACAGAGGGTTATAGGCTATCAGTTTAAAAAAAAAATAACGGTGCCTGAATGGTGAATGCATATTTCTTTTTCCAATGATATGTATCACTATCGGTTTTTCTACAGGTAAGTGCACCAGCAAATGGCGAATATATGTTTCTTTTACTACTGCAATACACCTATAATAAAGGTATTACCAGATATAGCTGCAACGATGAATTGAGAATATATTTTTTGTAGTACTGAAATACGCCCCTATACGCTTTCACCAGAAATAACTGCAGAAATGACCTGAGAATATATTTTTCTTGTTGGACTGAAATTGGCCACTATACACTTTGACCCCAAAAAAAAATTAAAGAGTGAAGTGCCTATATATATTTCTCCCAATACTGAAATGGGCCCCTATACGCTTGCACCAGAGAAAACTGCAGCAGTGAACTGAGAATATATATTTCTTGTTGCACTGAAATTGGCCACTATACGCTTTTACCAGAAAAAAAATTAAAGTGAAGTGAGTATATATATTTCTTGCAGTACTGACATACACCCTTATATGCTCTCACCAGAAATAACTGCAACAGTGCAGTGCATATATATTTTTCTTTTTTTTACTAACATACGCCCCTATACGCTTTCACCAGAAATAACTGCAAAAGTGCAGTGCGTATATTTTTTCTTTGTTAATGAAATATGCCCCTACATGCTTTCTCCAGAAATAACTGTGGAAGTGAAATGAGTATATATTTTTCTTAAGAAAAAGCCACTATACACTTTGACCAGAAAAAAAATAAAGAGTGAAGTGCATATATAGTTTTCTTGTTGTACGGAAATACGCACCTATACCCTTTCACCTGAAATAACTGCAACAGTGCAGTATATATATATATATATATATATATATCTCTTTTTGTACTGAAATATTCCCCTATACGCTTTCACCAGAAATAACTTCAACAGTGCAGTGCGTATATATTTTCTTTGTTACTGAAATACGCCCCTACATGCTTTCACCAGAAATAACTGTAGAAGTGAAATACGTATATATTTTTCTTATAGAACTGAATAAGATACTAAGATATAAGCCTCTAAAGGCTTTTCAACATAACACTTTCTGCCCAATAACAAAAAAGCTGGAATGACAGAGCTGTCTAATGACTATTTGGATCCCCAAATAATTATTCCCTGCACTTGTAAATCACTTTCCTATCAATGTCCCTAGCACCTTCTGTCATCTCTCCCTGCACTATGATGCTTTGAAATGATTCCTCCCGATACTTTCTCTGCACTCATAAATAATTTTTTCTGTCTTTTTTAACCACAATGAGGTTTTTCCAATTGCTGTCCCCAGAGCCTTCACACATCTCTCTCTGCACTCTGAACGCTGGAAGATGGCAGAATATAAAATGGCTGCTGTATTTATAGGTCTGTGACAAAACAAGGCTGCTGATTGGCTACATGTAGGCATGTCAATACGGGTGATCCCGCCTTCCCATAGTTCCATGTCCTCAGTCCTCACACGTGTAGCCACCATTTTTGGAAAATTGTGATTCGTTACCACAAAGCGTGAAGAAATTCGCATTTGTTGCAAATCAAATTTTTCCTAAAGTTCTAAACGAATTCAACTTCGTCAGCTTCGATTCACTCATTTCTAATTACTTCCTTTGCTGATTAGATTAAAGTTTTCATCATATTATACACTGCTCATTTCCATGGTTATGACCAGCCTGCAAACTATCAGTGGCAGTCATGTTTGCACACTATAGGACAAAGTGCTGGCTTCTCTGGTGGGAGAGCACATAGGCTGGCACATTTTCCTATAGTGTGCAAGCACGGCCACCACTGTTGGATTGCAGGGTGGTTGTAACCATTGAAATGAGCAGCATGTAATGTGATAAGAAAATATAATCCAGCCAGCAAAGGAAGCAATATGGATAATTACAATATAACAGTAAGAGTCTTGTATTAACTGCCTTTACATAGTAAATGCTATTTGCTAAAGTGATGCAACCCCTTTAAGTAGTTAAAAAAATGCAGTCCTCTTTAAGAGCTCACTTTATAATTCTCATACAATGGGCTCAATGATGAAGCAATATGCAATAAACTTTTCAGCTCTACCTAGTAGCTTCTACAGACACAATTTATTATTATTATTATTATTTAAATCTAAATCTATGTAGGCAATTAGAATTCTGTATCGGAAGAATAATGCAAATAGAATAACAACAACTACACTATAATAATAACAATAATAATTATAATAATACAATTAATCAACAATATTTAACCTAAAAATATCATGCATGCATATCATGATAAAAGATGGACATTCACCCTAAAAAAAAAAGGAAATATCTAGGTGTTGGATTCTTTGTAAATAAACAATGTTTCCTTATATTAAATATTTTATGATTTTTGGAGCAATACAGTGTCATTTAGCTGCTCCAAGAGAATGAAATATTGAAGTAACCTGCTTCCTATAAGTTGCACTAGTATCATATAACTGTGTGACATCTATAAAAGTTAATATGCATAGCAGAAAAAAGCTGCCAGGCAAAAGAGCAGCATGCAAATGAAAGCTTTGGGTATTCAAAATTCCAAAAGCAGCAAAATCCATATCAATGTCTGGTTGATAGGCTCATTTCTACTAAATATAATAATGGAGAAAAAATATTTATGGGTTTGTATCTCATTAGATTACAGACACACTACAAATGATTGCCCATTAGTGCTAAAGGAAAACTTTTGATTCGCAGCCAAGCTTTTTCTTATTCCAAATATGTTTTAAAAAGTGTTCAGAGGAGCCTGCTAAGAGGATTTTATTATTGTTTTCAATATCCCAGAAACCATTACGCATACTTATAATATATAAAAACAAACAGAAAGCATGACATAAAATGTGCAATAAAAAGAGTAATGTGAGGCTTTCTCCACACAGTAATATTGTGCATCTATCAAGTGATTCAGACAGAATGTCAACTATGTAAGAGTAAAAATCTAAGACATAAGTAACTTGGCCAGATTTATTTCCCCACAGAAATGTTATATATAACACAGGGTATGCAAATCTATTCTTAATGAATAAGGTTTCACTGGAATTTTGCAACAGCTTGACGTAGACGTATCAGCAGAATCAAACTCAAATGAAATTTGTAGCGAATCATCTTAGTCTCCTTATATACATATATGTATAGATATAGTGACTTACCATTACAGTTTATCGGGTAATCAGTGGCAATTTTACACCACCAGAAAATCACCAACAAGTGTTCCTATCACCAACTAGTATATTGGGCAGACTAGATGGGCCAAATGGTTCTTATCTGCCGACACATTCTATGTTTCTATGAATGCTAATTAGTGATTATCTGGTAGATTCTCGATCCATATTAAGGTCCCTTTAGTCTACAGGACCCCTCCTGACAAAGGAAGTTTAGTGTATGTGAAGGTGCTGAACGTATATGAAGGTGCTGAAGGGTTAACATCTCATCTAGCCCTTGTCCACTTTAGTTTAGTTTTCAAATTTATTGTTTGTTGCCTAGTTTTTAGAATTGAGATCTTTCTAGATATACATTTTTGGGGTAGGGGTCATCTTGTTATAGATTGCTATTTTCAAGCACTTATCTCTTCATGCATTTTTTGTGGTAACATCATTGTCTGTCATTTAATACAAATTATAATTTAAATGCATTGTATGCTATACAATGTTTGGGAGTGAGGCCTTTAGAGATTCTATACTGTTCTGTCAAACACCCCAGAGTTAAGGTGCATTTAGACACACCAATTATCAGGCAGATTATCTGGAATTACTGTTCCTATAAACAGTTGTTCCTGACAATCTACCACTCTGAATGTGCCATCAATCACCCAATGAACAAACAAAATGCTCGTTCATCGGATGATCCTGTCGCTCATGGAGGCACCACTCATTATGGCTTCTGGGCAGCAGATCGCGTGTTCTAAACAGCGATCTGCTGCTCAGAATCCATCATTCTATATGAGGACGAGGGATCGTCTCCTTCACTACATGAGAATCTAACTGTTGGCTGCACCATCGACCCGTGTAAACCTAGCTTTAAGAGGAATTGAACTGTAATTAGACAATTGCATTACTTTTTGTCATTGTTTGTAAAGCAGGCAATATATCAAGTCTACAGATTTTCAAGTGAAATACCACTAAAAGTATGCAAATTACACATGCACTTAATCTTGACAATAGCAGATATTGTCTTTTGTACTGATTTCTGTACTGTATTCATCACATATCTTAGATGCACAATTTTCCTTGTGGGAATTTCCAATTAACCTTTAATTAGATATCAATATTCTAAAGCATCAAAAGCTTGGTTAGAGAAAATATGACATAACAGGAGAATTATCTGATATTTTTCAAGTAGACATGTGTATGGATTAAGTATGAGAGAAATAATATTTCAGAAATTACCAAGAATCAAATATTGTACTGAGAAAAATATGAACATGTTAATGGATTCATAATTGTTTGCTTGGATTGAACTATGAATGAATGAGCCTGTTCTTGCACAACATAAAAGGTTCATTCTGCAAATCCGTTTTGCCTTAGAGACATCTATTCAATAAGCGATTCCATGTTCTGCAATCAATCAGAATCAATGGACATTGCACAAACGTTACTGCAACAGTGGTGTGGAAAAATATACAGCAAGTATTATAGTAGCAGCTTCTACAAGTAGACACCTCACGTGTCATAGCTGTTTCTGTGGTATCAATGCAAAATAATAAAAATAGTAATAATAATACTAACAATGTAATTAAAATTATACATTTCTATAGAAATATTTATCAGTGCTATAGTGATATCCGTCACAATTCAGAGGCAAAACAAAAAAAGAAATGATTTTTTTTTGTATCTTATGCTTTTACATAAATAAACTAAAAGCTATTCTTTTATATATATATATATATATATATATATATATATTATTATTTTTTTATTAGAAGTTCATACAATACATAGCATTATAATATATCATATAGCAAAAATATACCACATTTAAAACACAAAAGTCTTTAGTTAACACCCTCCCCCCTTCCACCTCAACCCAGGCTGTCACCAAGTAGGGCACCGAAGCAATCCCCCTCTGTCCAGTAGGGGGGGGTGGACGGGAGAGAAGATAACCTCCCCTACCAGCCACCCCAGGTCAACTCCCAGAGCCGCCTTCATTTCCCACCCTTATAACAGATGGCTTCATAATCCTGTATTCTACTCATAAAATTCTTCCATTCCAACAGGGCGGGGCAGGTTGCCGAGCCCCATTTTCTCACAATCAATACTTTACCTAACATACACCCTTTTTTACAAAGAGGATGTATTGGTTTATTTGAATTTCCCACATGCATGGGTAGATCAAAAAGAACTGCTTCGAGTGAAGGGTTAACTATAGTTTTAATTTTCCTCTCTAATTCTGACAAAACAGCACTCTAGAATTGATGTATAATAGGACATTACCAGAAGAGATGAACAAATCCTGCATCAGAAGAACCACACTTCCAGCAACAGAGTTTGCTCCTCTCTCCAGGATATATCCAAGACAGAAATCTGGGGGTGTAATAGAGTTGATGTACAAGTTGAAATTGGATCAGCCGATATTGAGTAGCTAATGAGGCCTTCTTAATGTTGCAGTAAATCTCACCCCAAGGTAATGGGTCTGACCTCCCCAGCTCAGTCTGCCATTTTTACACTACCTAAAAATTGACGAAATCGTGCATAAATGAGTTAACGTTTGATACTAGTGCCTACTGATGTAAAACAAAAATCTAAAAATGAGTGTTCCTGAACCGTAACAAGGTCTTTACTTATTTTAAGAGTGGACAAGAATACGTGTTTTAATTGAAAATAGCAAAAAACATTATTTCTGAATCGTGAAAAAAATCTGTGAAGCCTTTAAATTCCCCTAATTTAGTTAAGTGATTTACCTTCATGATATCCCTGCGGATCCAGTAATTATTATCTAGTAACATCAAAAATGCATTTAAATATACATTATCCCACAGGGGAGTAAAGTGTAGTGCAGATATAACCTGCTTATAGAATTTGACCTTATTCCACACTTTAAATAACATCTTTCCTATGGGACATTTAATCTCCTTTATCCGTAACTGTCCCGACTCAAATATTATCCCCTGAAGAACTATATGTAATACCAAGATAGTGCGTCAAATAATTAGGTGCAACATTCATACACCACTGCAACTGTGCACATAAAAAATATCCTTGAAAAAAGGGCAGCGCAAGACCACTATCCGACTCTGCCAGCCAGACATAGTTATGTTTGATACGAACCCTTCCCAGACCCCAGATAGGATCGTTGATAATCCTCTCCCGAAGGTAAGAAAAATAATTATTTATCCAGACAGGACACGGGACAATGACGTAGAGCATAACTGGCAGCACATCATTTTAACCAAAGCAATCTTATCTGCCTGGGATAGGGGAAGCCTTTCTGCTTACTATTATCAATCACTGGGGTAAAGTTTAAAGCAATGTAGCCGTCCAGATCTACTCCGATTTTTAAACCCAGATAATTTAAGTGATCTTTAGTAGAAAGAATACGGACAGTACTGTCACCTTGTGGACATTTACGACTTAGTGGAAGTAACATAGATTTATTCCAGTTAATTGAGTAAGGCTACTTTCACACTAGCGTTCAGAGCGGGTCCATCTGATGTCTGCACAGACGTTTGGATCCATTCAGAACGGATCCGTCTGCATTATAGTTTAAAAAAGATTCTAAGTGTGAAAGTAGCCTGAACGGATCCGTCCAGACTTTACATTGAAAGTCAATGGGGGACGGATCCGTTTGAAGATTGAGCCATATTGTGTCATCTTCAAACGGATCCATCCCCATTGACTTACATTGTAAGTCTGGACGGATCCGCTTGCCTCCGCACGGCCAGACGGACACCCGAACGCTGCAAGCAGCGTTCAGGTGTCCGCTTACTGAGCGGAGCGGAGGCTGAACGCTGCCAGACTGATGCATTCTGAGCGGATCCGCGTCCACTCAGAATGCATTAGGGCTGGACGGATGCGTTCGGGGCCGCTTGTGAGCCCCTTCAAACGGAGCTCACAAGCGGACACCCGAACGCTAGTGTGAAAGTAGCCTAACCGGACACAGAGCCATATATATCAATAATATGCATAACCCGGGGAATCGCTCTGTATCCGTGACTCAAAAACAATAAAATGTTGTCAGTGTAGAGACTAATCCTATCATGTGCTCCCCCTCCCTCAAAGAGAGCCAATCCAGGGTCAGATCGAATTCTACAAGCAAGAGGCTCCATTAAAATGGAAAATAGCAAGGGGGAAAGGGGGCAACCCTGTCTTTTACCCCGCTGCAACAGGATACTGGGTGTATTAATACCAATTAAGTATATTCTAACAGAGGCTTGTGAATATAATAATGTAGTTAATTGAACAAAATTCGATCCCAGACCCATTCGCGCCATGGTGCTCCAGAGGAAGGGCCACTCCACCCTGTCGAACACTTTAGCAGCATCCAATGACAGGATGGAGCAGTCCCCCCGGCCCATCTGTATATTCAGGTAGGCCCTTCATAGATTAGTTTGAATCTGTCTGCCCGAGAACTAAACCTGTCTGATCAGGATGTATCAGTAAGTGTATTATTTTCTTTAAGTGATTTGCAAGCAATTTGGCCAGAAGTTTGTAATCAGTATTAAGCAAAGATATTGGTCTATAAGAATTTATGCAACTTTTATCCTTTTATCTTTTTTCAATATTAAAGTAACAATGGCCTCTCTCAACGAAGGCGGAAGGGCTCTGCAACTCTGCGATTCATTGATTACCTGCAACAAAAAATTTAACAATACCTCACCATGTGTTTTATATACATCGAACGGCAAGCCGTCAGACCCTGGCAATAAATTCCCCCGAACTCCAGCCAAAACAGACTGAAGCTCTTGGAGCTGAATCGGAGCATTCAATTGTAAAGAATTCTGATCTGACAATATTGGAATGTTCAATTGATTCAGAAAAATGCTCAATAAGAACCTCTTAGAAGAGGATATACAAGGACGATACTTAGCTCGATACGGAGCAGGCCAGTGGAGGGTGAATCGGCGAGTATCTTAATATGTATCTTTTGATGGGTCTTATACACTTCCCATTCTGGTAACCCAACAACCTGTGCCTCCCGTATCGAGCGTCTCTAGCTAAGTATCGTCCTTGTATATCCTCTTCTATGTATTAATGTTGGATTTTGTCCAAATGTATACCTACCTCCTGATGAGCCTGGTGAGTTTCAGGTGAAACGCGTCAAGGTCTGCGTATTGTTTTTTGAGAGGGCGGGTGGCGATCCTTTAACTTGGACCACCTTCCACTCTCCGTGTATCTCTTTTTTTTTATAATCTTTTCCTGTATCCAGCAATTTTCCCTGGTTAGGGTCGGTCTAGGGATTTGACAGTAATAGGTTCGGGGACAGGGAGCCTCCACCATCAGGGGGTCACCCTGGGCTAAGCAGTTTGTAGGGCCTCTAGGGTAAGCGTTCTGTCTGCTCTGCCCTCTTCTAGACCCTGATTGTTTGTGACTCGAACCTATAAGTCTGTATACAGTATCTCGTCACCTTTGAATGTTTTTTGTAGGGGCCACTACTCCCCTGTCAAAAAGTTAATCTTTTTTGAATTGTAGTACACCTTGTTGGTATATACATACCTATACCCGCACTATCAAGATTAAAGGTATTTTTAAAAGTCACTAATTCTAATGTAATGTATTCAATACCCTATGTACCATTTATAAATGCATGCTGACAAAAAAAATGGAGGAATGGCCCAGGAGGAGACCTATCCCAGTCCCTGACACACCGCCCGGCGATAGCCATAACTCACCCACATCCCACCCACCTCCCAATGACAAAACTCAGAGGGAGGCCCCTCCCCCCACTCCCCTCACCATGACTTATGAGGAGGAAACTCCTCATTCGCCTCTTCCAATCAACTTGACTCCCTCCTCAACCACCTCCCCACCCTCAGCAGAAGAGAAAAAAGAAAAATAGTTGACAAACAATCAGAGCTTATAAGCCATTAGCATTCAATCAATCCACAGCATCTAAGGGAACGGTAAAAAAGTGGACCTTATTCCTGAATACGACCCTAAGTCTAGCTGGTTACAACATGGAGTGTTTAATGTTAGCAGCATATAAACATTTTTTTAATATCAGAAAAGGCTCTACATTTATTTTGCATTTCACGAGAGAAGTCTGGATACAATTGAATTTTATTCCCATTATACTCAATGTCAGACATCTCTCTTCTCCGCCCTAACAGCCAATCCCGATCCCGAGCACACATCAATTTAGCCAGTATGACTCTTGGCCAATTACCTGTAGGAGGTTTAACAGAGGGGATTCTATGCGCTCTTTCCACTATCAAAGACAGAGAGACATCATCCGTCTTAAATGTATCAATCAGACATTTTTGTATAAAACCAGTGGAATAATCGTTCTCTACACCCTCCGGAAAACCTATTATTTGCATATTGCACCTCAGTGATCGATCCTCAAGGTCTGTTAATTTATGCCTTAACCATATACGATCCTGATCTATTTCAACCACCTTATTCTTTACTCCTGCCAACTCCTGTTTAACATTATGAATCTCACCATCAGTGTCTTTCATTCTGTTTCTCATTTTACTCATATCATTCCTAATTAATGTGACATCAATCTGTAGACTGGGAACTGTAATGGTTAGTTCAGCCAGGGACTGATTCATAGTTTTAACGGTAGCTAGAATTTCAACAAGCTTTTGATCTATGGGTGCTAAATCTTCTTTGTTAGAGATAGACACTTTCGTGGCACCTTTTTCTTCACTTGCGACCAATATGACCTCAGGCTCTGGCTGAAGGTCTGGCTTTAAACCAGCCCGGGTTTTAACATTTGGGGATTTAAGGAATTTTTCAATTTTAGCTTGGGGGCTATTACACCCCTCATGTTTATGTATATGTAGCTATATAAAAAAGCTAATTGAGCTCTATTACACATAAATGAATTAATTATTGGTGCCCCATCTTAAATTTTGTTAAATAAACTCAACAAAATATATTTAAAAAAAAATATTAACTTGATCAAGATATGGCTAAATTTACATTTTCAAGGATTGCAAGCCAGCTTCCAAGCTGAGTGTACTTTATGTAATGGAAGGTAATCAGATTCTTGCTATGGCCTCTTAAGCCAAGCAGATATCCAGGGAATTAATTAACAGCGGTCATGTATCTTTGCTGGACATTTTGTATGAATGTCCATCCTTTCCGACATCTCGTATAATTAATTTGGTTTACAACATTGTAATACTTTGCACTAAATGTGACAGGGTAGAATATATGAATAGCTTACATTGATAACTTTTTAGTTATATAATGATCCAGGACATCTCTCTTTGTCACCGGGTGTTCTAATATTGCCTTGGGAACAATCAAATTTCAATGTTCAGATATGCAACACTTCTGTTATCCCTCAACTTGAAAATCATTAAAAATGCTAATTCCAAATTCATTATCCCAAATGAATAAAACATGAGGCTAGCTTTAGTTTTATTATAATACAGATTATGAAGAAGTAATGGTCTAGAATAAATTTTAGAAGCTATTGTCTTCCTTGACTGTTATGCAACTCCTGTGAGCAAAGTATGTCTCATATGGAAACATGGCATATCTAATTTTTTGTACATTAAATTATGATAAAAAGTGATGGGCACATCAATTTCAATTAAATTAATTCTGTTTAGATTTTTCTCTGGTATGGAATTTGAAGACATAAAATCACATGACCCCGGATGAGGCCCTGTCCAGCAGGCTTATCCAAAATTATTTTTCAGCATCATAGTCAATCTGAATACAAGGTTTAAACATGTCTTATAGGCAAAAATCTAAAGTCCCAAGAAAAGACGTCATGTGTATTCTTAGCTTGTCCATTGATATGACAAGACACGGGACATCTCAGTCACAGACATACACGTAGCAGTTAAAACACACAATAACAGGAGGGTCTTATATAAATATAGTTAAAGATTAGAACAATACATTTTGTTAGGTAGATTGAATACATTGATTCAAAAAAACTTTTAAAAAAACTGTTGCAAAGTTTCTACAATTAATGTATGCAAAAAGTATATTCACCAATATCAACTGCAATAATCATTTTGCAGCAGACTTTGTGCAATTTCCCAATTTTTTCAAAAACCTGTTGCAAAGTTTCCATAATTAACAAGAATATATTTAGGTTTTTTTCTACAGTATCACTGTCAGGATATATTTTGGCTGCAGACAATGTACAATTGTGCTTTTTTCCATAAAAAACATGTTGCAAAGTCTCAAGAATTAATCTTTTCAGTCACCATGACATACCTGTATATCATGGTAGCTGAGGTAATATATTTAGCTAGCTGCTACAATAAGCCCACTTAATGTGTGACAGATCCCCAATGTTTGATACAGTAGCTACCGTGCCACAATGATGGGGACTGACGATTGTGGTGATCCCCGTCATTTAACTGCTCAGATGCTACATCTGTGAGGTAAGGCACAGGGATATGGCTCCTGCTGCCTTCCAATCATAGCCCCTGCAGTGAAATTGGTTACCATGCAAGCCTGGATGGTTCTGAAGCTTCCCACGCTGCCATGGTAAGCTCTCTGCTAAGCTGTGCATGAAGCACAGCTCAACAGGGAGAATGTCAAAATCTTATTCACCCTAAAAGAGTCTCTAAAACAATCTCTATTAGGGTGAATGGGACAAGAGTTTAACAAGATCCCAGGTTCTATCATCCTAACGGGGTAAATATATCAGGTATTGCCATATATATATATTTAAAAAAATATAAAATATTTGTAAAAGGGCTGTGAATTCTGTAATGGAAAAAAAGGAAAAACAGATCATTCGTCATTTTTTTTTGTCACCTTTAGTAACCCCTCCAAAGAGTAATAGTGATCAAAAAGTTATATATGCCATAAAAATTATACCATTAAAAACTACTGTCTAGCCTGCAAAAAAGCAAGCCCTCATTCAGCTCTGTGGATGGAAATATAAAAAAGTTGAGGCAGAAAATGGTAATGCAAAGAAAATTTAGATTTTTTCAAAGGTTTGATTTTTTAAAGATGTAAAATAAAAACAAAAGTTTGGCAGTATTCGTATTGAGTAGCAGAATAAGAACATAATGTTATTTTTTTTACGCAAAACCCCAAACACCTTGGCGGAAATATTTTTTTGTTTTGTTTTTCAATTTTACCACACAAATATTTTTTTTCCCCATTTTCTAATAACAGACATGGTCAATCAAATGGTGCCCTTAAAAAAATTAAAGTTATCCCAGAAAATAAGTCCTATTATGGCTATATAAATGGAAAATGGAAAAAGTTATGGCAATTAGAATGTGGGGAGGAATAAAATTAAAATGCAAGACAAAATTCCAAAAACCAAAAACCAGCAAATTTTTGCTGAAGACTGTGTCCAACTTTGCATTATTTATTTTGTAAAAGCTATTCAGCACAGAGACTAGTGTACCTAAACTGATTTATTGTTCGTCATCACTAGGGATGAGTGAATCTACTTTGGATAAAACATCTGAAGTCGATTTGCATAAAACTTTGTTCCAATACTGTACGAAGCAGGAGCCCCTACAGTATTAAAATATATTGGCTCCGATGTTTGTACTGTAAAAAACATTTCTTGAACTTGGGTTCGGTACCAAGGTACCACTTAGAACAGAACCCGAGTTCAGGAAATTGTTTTTTTATAATGCAAATTAATTTATGTTAATTGAAGTTATTACCCCAAATCTCGCAAGACTCCTTCTCCGTACAGTATTGGAACGAGGTTTTATGTGAATCGACTTTGGATGTTTCATCCGAAGTCCATTCACTCATCCCTAGTCATCATAGTTACCATATATCATAGTATACAGTCTGTTAGAAAAGGCTTAAAATCTTTGTCACACCTAGGGCAAGCTTGGGTGTTGGGAGTGGTAGTGGCAGAAATTATTTTAGCATTGCTGGTGGGGACTCTATGTGGTTATCTTTCATGTGGTAATTTTTCTCTACATTGTCAGTACGGACTCTGTCAAAAAAAAATTCAAGAGAATTAATGAAATTTGTCTTCTTTTTAAAAACTGCTGATACTTCTCTTCTTGTCTTTAAAACTTTTTTGAAATTAGTCTTTTCTTCCAAATAGAAAATTTTCTCCAGGGTGCCAAATTTTTTATTTTTTTTTTATTTTTATTGTCTTGTCTTTTAAAAATCTATTTATTAAAGATGTATATATGACCTCACATAAGCTGCTTGAAAGTAGTTATATACAGGGAAAGCTACACATATTATGAGATTTGCTTATTTCTAATGATAAACATGGTCTAGGAAATAAAATGTCATATTGTTATGCATTTCATTTCAAAATAAACCTACATTATATTATATAGAAAGCCTTTTATATTATGCCTATTAGTGAACCAACCTGTTGTCACTATTTTTTTCAGCTTTTCTATCATTGTATTCCAGTTGCATGGGGGCTTGTTTTTTGGGAGGACAAGTTTGGGGTACGATTGGTTTATTCATTAGCTTTTATTATTTTCTTTTCAGGAATGAAAAAAAAAAAAACATATTTCCTTTGTCATTTGTGCAATTTTTTTACCACTTTTTCAAAATCAAAATATATTCTATGAAATAAGTAATTCTGCGGCCTCTTAAATAATTTGGTGGCTCTTCTGGCAGTCTGTTAATTAGAAAGTAAATTTATTGCAGTTATTAGCTGTGTAGACTTGTATAATGATTTATATCAGTTTCTGTAGAAAATAAGAGTAAATATATCAACATCCCTTACTTTAAGGTGTTGCATGCTTTGTTATATTGATGACCTATCCTTAGGCAGCACCCAAGGTGATCAGCTGTTTGAAGAGAATACAGCACTCACTTCAATAGGACTGTATCGTTGTAATTACACCTGTTCACCACTACAATATTGACAGCGAACAGGTAAGCAGTGGCAAGAAGGTAGCACTCAACGCTGATAATCACCAGGTGATCGCCAGGTGTGCCGACAGTCTGCTCAATTATCTGATATTGACCTATCCTGAGGACAGATCATCAATATAAAAATGAGAATGACCCCTTTAAGCCTTGACCACTTTTTTAAATGTGGATATAGAAAATGTATTGTGAAAACCATAACTTGCACAAAAAATGTGACTTTTGTATGCCATACATTTGGTATACATCCTTTGATAAGTTCATTAAATGTTGAAGAAAGTCAAATTAATAAGACAATTGAATGATGCTCAAAGCTTCTTCTACAGAGCTCTTCAAGAGCAACTTTAGCATTATATGGTTGCTTTCCCTATGAGACTAGCTTGCATGACTCACCTGCATCTTCTGCAAATTTTTTTATCTAATCATCATTAAGCAGTATTGTATATTATAAGAATTCTTATTTAGGATAAAGTGGATGACAAATATGGCTTGAAATATGACTTAATATATTTATTTTCACTTTTAGATTTAATTAAAACTTAATTAAATGTTACCATTCTACTAATTGCTACATTGTTACTGTATGCTTTATTAACTGATAACAACCCATTTCAAAGTAGATTTATTTCCGTAAGCAACACATTTTATTTTAAGAACAATTAGAATTTTATTGACTCAAACCCTTCAAGAAACAAAAGAGCAAAAATTGTGGTCATTAACGGTAAATATGATTTATACCGTATTACAATAAATGATAAAAGACTTGAAGAATGATCCGATAAATTATCAATTATACAACTTAACATGTGAAGAAATGCAATATTGCTCACTGATGTTAGTTAAAAGTTCTCTTAATTAGATGACATGCATTCATGAACAGAATGGCTGTTGTTATCATCATAAATTTCCTTGTGTTCAAAAGAAAACATACAGATGTTTTCCCTTCCTAAATAACTAACAAACTATATAACTTTCGGAGTCTGTTTTCTTTATAACACAAAATCATAAGTAACAACATATCCATTATTTAGAAAATGTAATCGTAATTAGCAAGCAAACATTATGGTTCTTGCAGGACAAATAAAAATGAAAACATTGGGTGGGATCACAACAGCAGTATGAATTCCGTTTTTGTTTTCCGTTTTAACAAGGTTTAAATGGAAAATAACAAAATTTATAAGACAGAAGTCAAAACAGAAGCCTTTAAGAGGCATTCCATTTTGATCCTTCATAATAGAAGTCTATGGGCAGCATAACTGATCCGTCCCAGTTTTCATTATGCAGGAGTCCAGTCCTGCATAATGGAAATCCGGATGTATGGACTTCTATTATGTTGGAATGCAAAATGTAAGTTTTTAAAAGGCATTCTGTTTTCCTTTCCATCATAATAGAAGTCTATGGGAACCATAACGGATCCATCTGGTTCCCGTTATGCAAACCGAAAAAAAAAAAGTCCTGTTGGCAGAGCTTAGTTTTTCTTCTTGCATAATGGGAACCAGACGGATTCGTTATGATTCCCATAGACTTCTATTATGACGGATCAAAACAGAATGCCTCTTAAAGCCTTCCAATTTTATTTCCGTCTTATTGATTTCGTTATTTTCAAACAAAAACAGAATCCATAACGCTGATGTGAACCCACCCTAATATATACTGTATATTTTGTGTGAGGTGTATGGCTTTGTATTGCAATACAATAATGCACAAAGCATTAAAGGTTAACTAACCTGTAAGACATGTTTATTTTAAAATATTGTAAATGCTCTGAAACCCATTTTTGAATTATACTTTATTTATTTAACTGTTTACTGTTTACTTAAAAAATATATACCCAAAGTTTATGGTGTATATAGCACTTTAGAATCTGTACACTCATACTCCGCTGACAGATATACAGTGTAAGGCAGGATCCTTGCTTGGGCCACGGATGTTTTGTTCCAAGCCTTGATTGTACTGCCTGCCATCCTCTGGATGGCAATGCAATTGAATCTAATGCATTGCAAGTGTTGAAGGACATTTCATGGTGCTCAGCAGTGAAGAGAAGTCCTGGGGAAGAAGCTGTTGAGAGGTCTGCTTCATGAGGAGAAGTAAGTGAAGTGATAGATTCCCAGTGTGAGAGGCAGATTAATGCTGAGAGTTGTGGTTATTTAACTGGGACTGTATGCTACGGCTTAGGGGAGAGATGTTATTTATATGGGACTGTTTGTTGGAGTGGGTGGAGTGATGCTATTTACATTTACATGTTAAGGGGGTGATATTAATGACATCGGACTGCATGTTGGAGTTGGCTGGGGCAGGGTGATGTTATTTATATGGGACTGTATGTTGAAGGCGGCTATGCAAGGGAGTGGTGTTATTTACATGGAATGAATGTTTAGGATTGATGTTATTGACATAGGACTGCATGTTGGAGATGGCTGTGGAGGGGAATGATGTTATTTACACGGGACTGAATGTTGAGGGAGCAATGCTATTTATATGGGACTGTATATTGAAGGCAGCTGGAGGAGGGAGTGATGTTACTTACATGGGACTGAATGTTGAGGGGTGATGTTATTTATATGGGATTGCATTTTAAAGGTCGCTGGTGAGGGGGTGATGTTATTTACATGGGACTGAATGTTTAGGGGTGATGGCCTGCATGTTGGAGATGGCTGGGGAGGGGGTGATGTTATTTACATGGGACTGTATTTTGAAGTTGGCTGTAGAGGGGAATTATGTTATTTACATGGGACTGAATGTTGAGGGAGTGATGTTATTTATATGTGACTGAATGTTGAGGGGTGATGTTATTTATATGGGATTGCATTTTGAAGGTGGCTGGTGAGGGGGTGATGTTATTTACATGGGAATATATATTGGAGGGGGCAGGAGAGATGGTGTGATGTTATTTACATGGATCTCTTCGGTGGAGGGAGGGAAATTATGTTATTTACATGGGACTATATGGTGGAGGGACTAAGGAATTGGGGGGCACTGTGGAGGCATTTTAAATCCAGGAGACATTATAGGTGTTCTTATTACTAATGGGGGCTCTATAGGAGGGACTTTTGGATCTATCTTATTTTTACTAGGAGCACTATGGGGGCCTTATTACTACTGAGTGGTGTGTAGAGAACTTTATTACCACTGGGGTAACACTAGGAAGGTCTTGTTTCTACTTAGAGATCTGTGAGGGCATTATAAATACTGAATGGCTCTTCTACTAATGGAGGCTCTCTTGGGGAGCATTATCACTATTGGGGGCACTGTAGGGAACAGTGTTACTAATGAGGGCATTCTAGAAGGGAAATACTATTAGTTGGACTTTGAGAAACACTATTATTATGGGGGAGGACTATCTATATGGCACTACTTTTTCTTCAGGATAGTATTTGTGGGTATTGGGGAGCACAGCGGCCAGCAGGCTAACACTAATGGGACTTGAGGTTGGCAGATGATGATAGAAAAGTGAGGAAACTAAGATGTCTGTGTGTCAAACTCTGCAGAGACGAGGCGCTGGTGAAAGAAGTTGTCCGAACCGAATTGAGAAGATGATGACAGAGAAGATTTATATCAGAGGAGACGTCACCTGGGAGGCCCTGGATGTGAGAGATATGTGCTGCCATATAGCTGTAAAGCAAGTATAGTAAAATGTCTTTAGTGCTCCAGTGTGCGCTTGGTCGAGAATTGTGCCATATGCATTGGGGTTTGGGTCCTGCATCTTTTGAGACCCTAGAAATGCCCCTGGTATACGGGTGTATGGATTCCATAGTACTGCTGGGATATGGCTTGCAATAAGCTTTGTACTGGCAGGAGCAGTCATTGTATGAAGCTTGGCTAAATTTTGGCATAGTACATCTGTGCAGGGTTTCCTATACCAATGTACTGTGCTGAGCTCTTGGCTGAGCAGAGTGGGAACAGACAGGAGTGATATGTTTCACAGAGCTCCTGTCTGTTCCTGATCTATCCAAGCAAAATCCTAGGCATAGCACATAGGTATAGGAAACCCTGCACTAATATGCTATGTCATGTTTTAGCTAAGAGGAGCAGGCATAGGTTGAAGCTGCAGTCTGCTCCTCCTACTATTTAGTGCACTGCATCCCCTATTTTAGCAGTACTATGAAATCTGGTCACACTCTGTGTATGTCAGTGATGTATGAATGTACAGATTCCACAGCACTATAGGCACCCTGAACTTCAAGTGCCTATTTCTTCAGTAAAACTGTAAAATCAATAAATAAAGTATACTACAAAAACAGGTTTCTCAGCATTTATATTTATTTAATTAAGTTGTCCAAAAGGTTAGCTACCCTTCAAGTTAAGGGTCAAATTAGCAGCTAAGACCTTATGTGTATGACCATATGCATTGTGAGATGAAATGCACTCTATGTAATGTAGAACTACATTGAGTACCTTATTGCAGTTTAGGTTATTATGCAATAAACTTATCTGTATTCAATAGGCCAAATTATGTGCTTTCCTCTACCCACTGAGAATATATTCAGCCTCTGTTCAGCCATGTATAGGGGTACAGGAGCAATACCCGTTATTTGAATAAGCACTTAACAGCTTATATTATGGCTTTATACATGGACTAGAAAATTAACATCTGTGACATGAATCCAAATTTTACACAGAAACTGAGGGGAAAAGAAGGGGTAGTATATATATATATAGGATTGTTGTTAATTCTGCTCACCCGCTGCTTATGCCGTTATTCATCATAGTATAACATCTATAATGACATAAATAATAACTTGATGGTTGGGCAACAGTAGAAGTTGTTTTGTCTGATATACAGTGTAAGAGAATAAAGACAAAAAGCCCTTTGAAGTGGCGTTCTCAAGGATTCCCAATCCGGAGATATATATAATTAAATTTTATAAAAAAAATAAAACATAGAACTATGATGACATGAAATGGAAAACTTGCATAAAATAGCTAGGAATATGGACTAGTTGTTTCAAAGCTTTGTTGGCTTCTTCCTCAGTTCCCAATTAATGCAGTTATTTGGATCGGAGGAAGGAGCCATTATGGCTCTGAAATGCTTAATCTGGATTTCTATTATGTTCCGAAAGTGATAAAAGAAAAATTGGTAAAAAAAAAAAAAAAGGTAAAACACAATATTATATCAACTTTGGTGCAATCTCCACTAAAGCTATAGATTAGGTCAGAATAAATGCTGCTGATTGTCTCTACATCAAAAGGTTTCATATATTATTGATCTGAAATAGAATGAATCAATATGTTATAATAGGTCTGATGAGAAGGAAAAGTATGTCTGTAAAGAGCACTTCTTGAGTTGATTTTTTTTTTTTTATTGTAGAAGATGCTATTAATCATTATAGATAAGAAAATGGATTCAAAGAAATTGAAATTAGTCCTGAGTAGAGCAGGTGCTTATATTTAAAATAAATAAAAAATGGAAAAATATAAAGTGAAAAACATGCATCAAAAATTTTGCTGATACAATTCTAACAAATCGGTTGTTAAATTCAATTTGGTTAAGAATACATTTGACCTGAATTGAAAGTGCTTCAATTGAGCTAAAATATATGTATACAACTCCTAGGATTCATAGTTGTCTCTCTTATCTTTCTCTCCTTTCTATTTTTTTATTAATTTTCTTAATTTTGTTATGCTAATTCAAATTTTAAAAATGTTCCACAATTGTCCCTTATTGATGGACGGTGCCTGCCCATGTATATACACACAGTAGTACTGGAATGTCTAAAGCAATGTCTTGTTTTGAACAAGCAGTCCAAAAATGATGCCTTAATAGGGGCAGATGCATGCCATGTTAACATACACACAGTAATGGGAAAAAGCAGTGGCATGTTCTGAACAAGCTTTCTAAAACTGTGCAATTGGAGGGTGGAGTCCGACTGACCAGTGAGGTGGAGGTCTAATCCCAAAAGGAATAAAGACTCAGATTTCTACACGTTTTCATAAACTTTAATGTTTTTTACTTTTAAGAATTTGTCTAAACCCTTTTTGAAACTGTCTACAATTCCTACTGTGACCAGTCCTGAGGAAGTCTATTCCGCAGCTTCACAGTTCTTACAGTAAAGAAGCGTTGACGCTTCCAGAGACTGAACTTTTTTCCTCTTCAATCGGAGGCAGTGCCCCCTTGTCTTTTGAGCGCATTTTACATGGAACAGCTTTTCACCGTATTTTTTGTACAAACTATGCAAACTATGATTTCCAAGCCTATAGACCTTACTTTACCTATTAAGTGTCTATGAGGGACAGTATCAAAAGCCTTTGCAAAATCTAGAAACACTACATCCACAGCCGCCCCTCTGTCCAGGCTACTACTCACCTCATCATAAAAACAAATGAGGTTAGTCTGACAACTTCTGTCCTTGGTAAACCCATGCTGGTTATCACTCATAATATTATTTATAGTGACATACTTCTGTATATAGTCCCTTAAGAGTCCTTCAAACATTTAAGAATATGTGAAATGACAGTTTACCGTGTTATCACTTTAAACTCAAGAAAATGCAATGGCAAACATGAAGGGCTCAAGAAAAAAAAAAAAATCCTAAGCAAGCTTCAAGCACACTCCTTAACTTGCCCTCCTTAAATTTAAGGAAATTCTTATTTTATGTATTTCAAAAACCCAAAGAACTTGTTTTCTAAACTGGTTGGAAAAAAATGAAGAAACTGTCATCACTAAGTTTGAGCACTTATGCCCAAAAATATCCTATTACTCAGAAGAGTTTCTATACATTTGCATATAAATTATATAAATGTATTGTTTTGCTTTTACTATTAAAAGTCAAAATTTTCATGGACAAGGATAAATTATATTAGTATCGCTCTGTTTACACTAGAATCATGGTTTCTATTTTTACATGAGCCCTGATATATACAATGGAGCCATTATTGTCTGTTTTGTAATGAATTCTGACATATTCCATTTACTTCTAATAAGTTCATTAAGCTTTATTTTTCTTTTAGTGCATAATATAGATCAAAATGCCACACTATTCTGACCATCAAAGAGAAATAAAACCTAAAAAAAAGCTTAAAATACTTTAAACATATTTAGGCATATTAACCTGAAAAAAGGCTATCTTAGGCCTCATGCACACGACCGTTTTTTTTGCGGTCCGCAAAAACGGGTTCCGTAGTTCCGTGATCCGTGTCCGTTTTTCCTTCCGTGGGTCTTCCTAGATTTTTGGAGGATCCACGGACACGAAGGAAAAAGTCGTTTTGGTGTCCGCCTGGCCGTGCGGAGCCAAACGGATCCGTCCTGACTTACAATGCAAGTCAATGGGGACGGATCCATTTGACGTTGACACAATATGGTGCAATTGCAAACGGATCCGTCCCCCATTGACTTTCAATGTAAAGTCAGGAGTCCCTATTATACCATCGGATCAGAGTTTTCTCCAATTCGATGGTATATTTTAACTTAAAGCGTCCCCATCACCATGGGAACGCCTCTATGTTAGAATATACCATCGGATTTAAGTTACATCGTGAAAACTCATATCCGACAGTATATTCTAACACAGAGGCGTTCCCATGGTAATGGTGACGCTTCAAGTTAGAATATACTACAAACTGTGTACATGACTGCCCCCTGCTGCCTGGCAGCACCCGATCTCTTACAGGGGGCTGTGATCCGCACAATTAACCCCTCAGGTGCCGCACCTGAAGGGGTTAATTGTGCGTATCATAGACCCTGTAAGAGGTCAGAGGCTGCCAGGCAGCAGGGGGCAGACCTCCCTCCCTCCCCAATTTGAATATCATTGGTGGCCAGTGTGACCCCCCTCCCTCCCTCTATTGTATTATCATTGGTGGCCAGTGTGTGCCCCCCCTCCCTCCCTCTATTGTATTATCATTGGTGGCACAGTGTGCGGACCCCCCGGCCCCCTCCCTCCCTCTATTGTATTATCATTGGTGGCACAGTGTGCGGGCCCCCCGCCCCCCTCCCTCCCTCTATTGTATTAATATCATTGGTGGCACAGTGTGCGGCCCCCCCTCCCTCCCTCTATTGTATTAATATCATTGGTGGCACAGTGTGCGGCCCCCCTCCCTCCCTCTATTGTATTATCATTGGTGGCACAGTGTGCGGCCTCCCCTCCCCCGATCATTTGTGGCAGCGGAGAGTTCCGATCGGAGTCCCAGTTTAATCGCTGGGGCTCCGATCGGTAACCATGGCAACCAGGACGCTACTGCAGTCCTGGTTGCCATGGTTACTTAGCAATATTAGAAGCAGCATACTTACCTGCTGCGCTGTCTGTGACCGGCCGGGAGTTCCTCCTACTGGTAAGTGATAGGTCTGTGCGGCGCATTGCTTAATGATCTGTCACTTACCAGTAGGAGGAGCTCCCGACCGGTCACAGACAGCGCAGCAGGTAAGTACGATGCTTCTAATATTGCTAAGTAACCATGGCAACCAGAACTGCAGTAGTGTCCTGGTTGCCATGGTTACCGATCGGAGCCCCAGCGATTAAACTGGGACTCTGATCGGAACTCTCCTCTGCCACCAATGATCTGGGGGGAAGAGGGGAGGCCGCACACTGTGCCACCATTGACTTGAATGGGTCCGTGAACCGTTGACCATCAAAAAAATAGGACAGGTCAGGATACACGGATCACGGAGGCGGATGACAAACGGTGCATTTTCCGAGTTTTCAACTGACCCATTGAAAGTCAATGGGTCCGCAGAAAATCACGGAAAACGGAACAACGGCCACGGGTGCACACAACGGTCGTGTGCATGAGGCCTTAGGCGTATTTCAGATGCTGATTTAGAGAGGTCGAAAAAATAGGACGCGGCGTGGGCAGGGATGGGCCGCCTAGGCAGTACCTGGTATAGGTGTAGAAAATGGTCTAAATGTAATCCAGCCAGGAAGCTGTATTACATTTAGAAGCAGTGCTGGATGTGCAGAAGTTATGTAGAGGCCGCTGCCTCTACATAACTTTGGCAATCCACTGCCAGTGCAGGGGCTTTAATTAAAATGACCCCCTTTATTTGTGCCAAGGAATACAAAATGGTCACAAATCAAGAGCTCCAATCTAAACATCATTGAGCCTGTCTTGGACTACATGAAGAGACAGAAAGATTTGAGCAAGCTTACATCCACAGAAGACCTATGATTAGATCTCCAAGATGTTTGACCTCTCTACCAAGTCCTTTCAAAAACCGTGTGCAAAGGTGCTCACACCAAATAATGATTTGATTTAGAGTTCAATTTTTTTTTTAATTTAATTTTGATATTGTTAATTCTTACATTAAAGCATTTTTCCACCCCTGCCTGAAATGTTTGCACAATACTGTACTTGCCTGTCAGATGCCCAAAGGTTGCTCTTTAGACATCAGTAAGGCATTTAGAGTTTTATGAACCAATTTGGTGCTTGTGCAAATAACACTTTCTTGCACAAACACCAAACAAAGACACTGAACTGAAAGCCCTAAGACTCTATTATGCCAAGCATTTTTGGCATAATTATCAATAATATGCAATTAGAATTTATGGTCTGGTACTGTTTAACAAAAATAATCGCAATGATGTTACATAGAGAACTTTCAGAACAACATCAGTCCCTTCATCAGGAATACTTCATGAATGTATGAAGAAACAGCAATATATATACAATAAGAACAGAGACATGCTGTAATGAATGGACATTTCAAAAGCAACAGAATATAATTTTTCCTCAATTAGGCCTCATCCTGTCTGAACATCAGACAGTATAATACAGCCCATAGGGCCAATGTCTTCATTTACATTATAGAGCTCCACCAATCAGCATTGTTTCTAAATTATCTATGAATTTTACAACTTACAGTAAAAAAAAATAATACATTCCAATAATACATATATAGCAGACTGGGAGTGTTCTAATCCAAAAGCATACATAGCATACTAAGTAGTAGTATATAAAAATGCTCATTGTTTTAACTTGTCAAAGTTACTTTCCTACTAATTTAGACTGAGTCATTTCTGTGTTTAATGTGTGTCTTATGATTAACAGCAGTTTCCCCTTGCCTAGGTAGTTAAATTTTCTTTTTTGTACTGTAAATGAAAGACTTTAGTAAACCGGAAAAATTGTAATTAAAAAGTATGTCATCATTCCTTGAATATGTGCAGGTAGAAAAAAAGAAAAGAAAAAGGACAGCAATTGTGTAATGTATTGATCTATTCACTAAGCCTTTAAACTCATAAGAAACTATCAATAAAAAATTATACTATAGTAAAACCAATTACACCATATTAAATTCTACTGCATTGTTATCATGTCATGCTGATTTTGCCATTAGGATATCCAGTTGATATATTTATTGTCTACCTAAATTTAAGGGAATGCTTTGTGGTTTTATCTCAATCAAAGCTGCTCTTTTCCCCATTGATCTTCACTTCCTGGTCCCAGGCTGACATGCAGAAATTGCCAGAAAAGGCACACTCGTCAAAACAATGGTTGATTTGGATCACCACTATGGCCATTGACCAGCTGAACAAGCATCTCCAGAAATTTACTGCATGTCAAACTGGGAACAAAAAGCAGAGACCATCTGATACTGAAGAAGCTTTGGGATTGCAGCAACAAAGAATCAGTAAGAATGAGAATGGGATATTTTCTACATTGAACACATTCCTTTCTTGATAAAAATTGTCATACACAATACTAAAATATAAAAAACTAATCAATGTGAACAGTTATGGATGAATCTATTTATTAGAAAAATTAACAATTATATTTGAAATGATCTTATAAACAAATATTTAACTTTTATTTTTAGATGTGCTATCATAAACTAGTAGAACTTTAAAGAGGTCATTCAAGTGTTTAAAACCGATGACCAATTCTTAGGATAGGTTATCAGTATCTGATCGGTGGCGGTCCGATTTTTTACATCCCTACTGATCAGCTGTTTGAAGAGGCCACAGAGCTCTATGAGTGCCATGGCCTAGATCAGTGATATCACATTCATTAGTCACATGGCTTGGTTGTGGCTATGTCTCATTCAAGTGAATGGGTTTGAGCTGCAATACCAAGCACAGTTGTTAGCCAATAGATGGCCCTGTGCTTTGTAAGCTCCAAGTAGGCAATGGAGCTTACAGAAGCACTGTATGCTCTTCAAATAGCTAATCGGTGGGGGTGCAGACTATCGGAGCTCCACCAATTACATATTAGTGACTTATCCTGAAGATAGGCCATCAATATTAAACGCTCAGACAAGCCCTTTAAGAGATAAACAAAGGTTTATCCCCTCTCCCTGCTATTCTTCTCATTGGATGCCTATTGAATATAGAGTTAATAACTCTAGCAACACAGTATATATGTGAGATCTGCTATCCTGAATGTAGTTGCCCACTGGCAAAGAGATAGGTATTACATAGAGTAGGTTTCGTCTGGATTTAGGTCACCTTGCCTTGGTGGGTGGGCACAGATATGTTTTGATCAACATACAGTATATTTGATAAGAAACCTCATTTTTATGATATGGCATGTGGCATTAGTTTTTATATAGATTTTGCATGTAGTGCCTTGAGAGTGCTGTTACAGTATGTTCTGTAGACTCCCTATCATGCAATATGTTTATCTGCAGGCAGGTATGATTAGGCTTCTCCTATGACGGAATGAATAATGGAATGCCTCTTAAGGCATTCTGTTATGCATTCCGTCATGGAATTGTGTTTTGGTCCGTGGTAACAGAATCCATAACGCAATTCAGTAAATACCACAACACAAACCAAAAACGAATTTCAAAATATGAAATTCGCTCATCCCTAGTTATGATATATTGGAGAGGTATGGTGCGTTTTAGTATTGTTGCTTACACTTTGAGAATGTCTCCCATACAAAAAAAAAAACAAATTGCTGATTTCACTATAATTCTGCTGCAAATCCATTGCAAAATCTGCATGTATCAATTGAAGATTTTGTCACAAATTTTACTGCAGATTCACCACAGTTACACTGAAAGGGATTCAATTGATTATGGAAATTTGGAGAAATCATTTACATATTGCAGATTTAAAATGCACACCGCCCCTCGAAAAAGATATTATTCTTTAAAGCATGTGGATTAGGTTTGTATAAATAAATATGGTGAAAATATTTTGGAAAATACATTAAATAGATGAGAAAATTCCTAAATTGTGGACTCCTACCTTCCTGGACAACAACAAAGGGATTACTGCCATCGACAAATTTTTCTGTAAATGTGATCTTTTCCGTTTGCAAAATATCTTCATTTAAATTTAGATCATCGACTGCCATGCGAAATACGTCATAATCTTTTCTAGCAGAGTCATCAAAAATTGCCCCTGAAAAGAGAAAACAGTGCTGTTAATAGATGAACAAAAAGAGGGGTAAGCAGCAAAGTACAACAGTTATGGTTGTTAGAGGGGTTTTCTAATGTGAAATATTCATGACCTATCCTCAGGATAGGTCATTAGCAAATTGTCAGGGTCTGATATCCGGCACCCACACATATCAGCTATTTGAGGAATCCGTGTTGATCCATAGCCTTCATATAGCATACCAAGCACAGCGCCATCCATTGTATAGAGATTGTGCTTGGTTTTACAGCTCAGCCCCTTTTATTTGAATGAGACTGAGCTGCGTCTAGGACACTTGACTGATGAATGTGATGTTACTGGCCTCTTCAAACAGCTGTTCAAAAGTGGTTACCGGAGTCATACCCTGCCAATTTTATATTGATAACCTATCTGAGGATAGGTCAATATAAATATCTCACAAAACTTCTTTAAACAACGTCAAGACAAGACTTTGTTGTTTTGCGCACAAATTTACAGGACCTGATATCCGGTTATAAACTGTTGACTAGTGCTTCGCGACAGTGAATCGATTTGACCTGAAATAATCCATTTGCTCGCAACAGGCTGGCCGCCTCCATCTTTCTTGACGTCATCTTAGGCCGCGCAAGATTTTGTTTTAGACCTTCTAGCAAGGTGACAGTGGCCGGCCCATTGTGAGCAAGTGGATCAGGTAAGTATTATTATTATTTTTCTTTTTTACACTGTTCTTAATATCAGATGCCGCGATCATGCATGAACAAGGCATCTCAGGGGTATGATGACGAAAGCCTGCATTCATACAAGAAAGAAATGTGCTTCGTGACTAAGGAATTTGGCAAAGCAGCCAAATCAATTTTTTTTCTTTTTGCTCATCGCTACTGTTGACCATAAACTTGGCCTGTCTTCTCTCACAGGAATTAGTTCCTTCTACAGCTATGACAATTGATGCTATATAATGCATTAGGTATAATAGGTGTCTTTATAACTTATTCTGTAAGAAAAGCTTTTTAGTTGATGTACCATAATAAATGGCTCTGACTATACAAAATCCCGCTAAAATGAAGCAAATCTAGGATGACACTGCAGTTGAAGGTAACAGTACGTGAGAGCAGACATTTGAATGTAGTGAACACAATTCTTATGCATTAGCCTTTCTTCCCTTTTCCCATGTACACAAGGTACTGTGGCCAAACAATTCAAACAATTCATGTTTCATGGCTATTTCTATGTCCTCACAGATAATTTTGGAGATTTGTACTTGATTGCAGCTAGTGTTGTCTGTTTGCAGCGTATTATTGTTTTATAAATTATGACATATATACAGGGAACAATTTTTATTTAAATCACACTGTAATTAAGAAATAATAATTGTAATAATAATAATAATAATAATAATAATAATAATAATAACATATACCCATTATTTGAAATGTCTGTTAGGCCTCTTTCACACAGGCGTGTGTGCCCCCGTGGTCACGCTGCGGCCCTCAAAATGCGGGCCGCAATTCACAAGCACAGTCCGTTGGGCAGCCGCTGCGGATCGCGGACCCATTCATTTGAATGGGTCCGCGATCCGGCCATTCCGCAAAAAGATAGGACATGTTCTATCTTTTTGCGGAACGGAAGTACGGGATGAAACCCCACCCGTGCTTCCGTTCTGCACCATTCTGCATCTCTGGATTTGCGGACCCATTGAAGTGAATGGGTCCACATCCGTGATGCGGAATGCCCACGGAACGGCACCCGTGTTTGGCAGATGCGCAAATGCGGTCCGCAATACAGCAACGCGGCACACACGCCCATGTGAAAGAGGCCTTATTAAGCCTGGCATTTTTAGGTCAGGTGAGTTACATATGAGTGGCACAATAGAAGAGGTCAGACATAGATTGCTTTGTACATTTTTTTCATCTGTGACTGGCACTGATCCACTGACATCAAGTAATCACTTTCTCATAAAAAATAATAAGTTATTATGCAGCTACAGAATGTATTGTGTCATTATCTGCCCCTTCTCCTAATCCTTCTTTCCATTGACATCATCTGTCAGGGAAGAGTCGGAAGGTCCCCACACATTAGACTGTTGGCCGAGACACCTTTTTTTATCAAGTTTGGCCGACATTAGACTAACGTGTATGGTGGCCCATAGTCTCTGATCACATTGATGTCATGGTTGTTTTTCCTCTAGATTTAAGGGGTATTACAAACTCAACAGGGGTTGGTTTAGCATATTTTACACATTTTAATTATTTGCTTTCATACTGTATCTTATAAACGTGACAATACAAATAAGTCAATATATAAGAATTGCATAGCATGAGTGTGAATAATTGCTTAGCATACTAGCCATTTGGTACATGGGATATGATCGTATGAAATGATTGTTTATCATTATAGGAGATCTTCCAGATTTGGGGCATGAGAATCTTTAAAATCTATAAAACATAAGCTGCCATTCTGATCTTATGAAAGCCATTTGACTGTAGCATCAGTTTACTACAATACCAGTTGAGTGAATTCTTCAGTAGATAAAAAAGGGATATACTGCTCTCTGTCTAGTGCATAGCCTAAGGGGTGGGGGAGGAGTCATCAATTAGGAAGTCAAAAATACTTCTTATTATTGCATCAATTATTAAAGTGGTTGTGTCACTTCAGCAAATAGCATTTATGTAGAGTAAGTTAAAACAAATCACTTAGCAATGCATTTTGATTGTTAATATTGCTTCCTTTGCTGGCTGGATTTATTTATTTTTATCACATTACATGCTGCTCATTTCCATGGTTATGACCACTCTGCAATCCATCAGTGGTGGTTGTGCTTGCACACTGTAGGAAAAAGTGTCAGCATCTCAGGTGGTCAGGACCACGGGAGCACACATAGGCTAGTGTTTTTTTTCTATAGTGTGCAAGCATGGCTATAGCTGATGGATTGCAGGGTGGTCATAACAATGGGAGCAAGCAGTGTGTATAATGATGAATACTATTTGCTGAGGTGATAAAACCTCTTTAAGGCTCTAAAGCAATGTAGGGGATTTACTAATACTGTATAATATTAAGATAATGCACACTTAGACTAGGCAGTCTAAAAATGTTCCAGTCACTGCGGATAATGAGGATGATAAACACACTTTTAGACTCTCTAGCAAATTAGCATATTTTACTTCTGCTGGTATCAGAGAGGGGTATGGCCCTATGACACAGGCAGATTATTATTAAGGTGATCGCTAATGAGCGTTCATATGAACGCTTGTTAGCAATCATCTTGCAGTGTAATACTAATACAAATGCTTGTTCATTGGGTAATCGGGATCTTTTAACATGTTAAAAAATCCTGGTTTGCTGGCTGCAGGTCAAGCCATATAATAGAAAAACCATGAGACAGTATAGAGATGAGCAATGCATTAGCGATTGCTCGTCCCTATACTGAGGAGGAGATCGCTGTATGTAATGACATGTTTTTGCTCTGCTTTTTGAGAGGAAATTTGAGAGACTTTAGAGTGTTATGTACCATTTTTTGAGGCAATTAGAGCATACTTGATTCAGGTAGACTCAATTTAAACCTTTTTTTGTTGTTGACGAATCAGAGATAAAACAAATTTCAAGAGAAAGGACCTAGGGGCGGAGCCTGACCGCTGAGCGTGATGGAGGTCTGAGACAGAGCTCCTGCCGCTTAGACCCGTGTTTCAGCATATAAAGACACCCAGATTCAAACAAATATGGTAAAAATCGGGAGAGACAAACCCAGAGACCATCTAGCAACCCCTAAACACAAAAAGGGGCAGACGGAGATGGACCGGTTTATCAGAAAGAAGCTAGCGCTCTCATCGGCGCGATTAAGCAAGATGGCGCCGCAGCCCTCGATACCAGACTCAGAGGAAGAGGACGGAGAGGAATGCACAGGTGCCGAGGGAGGAAAAGAAACGGTCGATACCGTACAATCGGACGACAACAATACCATCCTCACGAGATCCTTCCTCAAAGACTCACTAACCCATGCACTGGCACCACTGCTCCAGGAAGTTAGAGATATGAGGGAAGATGTAAAATCACTAGGCCACAGGGTCGAGTCCCTGAAAGGGAACCAAAGCCTCCTTGCAAATAGAGCGACTGCAGTATCCGATCTCCTGGACATGCAAGCTAAATTGCTCAACACAGCTTTGATGCTAATTGAAGACCAGGAGAATCGGAGCAGAAGAAAAAACATTCGATTTAAAGGCCTACCTGAATCAGTAAGTAATGCTGACCTTAAAGATACTGCCGAACAACTTTTTATTGATTTATTAGGGGCAGATAAAGCTCAAGGCATCACCATCGAAAGGACTCACAGATCCCTGCGACCAGTCCCAAAGAAAGGGGAACTCCATGCGATGTTATCTGCGGCCTACTAAGTTTTAGGAGCACCGCGGCCCTACTACAAGCGGTGCGAGAAAAGAAGGAGCTACACTACGAGGATGAAAAAATATCCTTATATCAGGGCATAGCCCCATCCATGCTATATAAAAGAAAACTGATGAAACCACTAATGGACCACCTCAGAGAACAAAAGATATTGTATAGGTGGCTCTATCCTTTCGGTCTCACCTTCAGCAAAGATGGCCGACGCTTTACGATCCGAACCCCAGCAGATCTGCCAGAAGTATGGGAGCATCTCGACATCGACCCCATATCGGTGGACTCTTGGATGCCGGTAGACAGTTCGGGTAGACAGCTGCC